>NC_091454.1:215946306-216246306 GCF_027789765.1 Dendropsophus ebraccatus | reverse complement strand
TTTTTTTTTATGTTCGGGTTCACGATCAGAACGTCAGGATGTTAGCTCATCACTAGTCTTGCATATAAGACTAACTCGGTAGGCAATCTGGCAAGGAGCACCAATGATAACTTGCTATTGTATACCAACCATGACATTTGGGTGATGTGACTTTTGAAAAAGCTGACTGATGTAGGACGTTTGCACAGGAACTTTGGAGAAAACAACTATATGTGATGTATAAGGTGTACAGTGGGTACAGGTCCTTAGACAGGGTAGATGTAATGCCAATGGTTGGGAAGAGTGAAACTGATGCATTCTACACAAAATGTTGTTTGATTGTGTATATTCAATTTCAACAGCAAACACAGATACTCAAAGTTCAAGTCTTGATATGGAATGTGCAGGTTTTGGGGTTAGTTTGAATTCTACAATGTGCAGTAGCTTGGTGCATGTTCCTGAGATCATCAGACCACTGCAACTACAGTATGGCTTCCATTGATGCATTGGAGAAGATGTGGATTTCCTTTCTGACAACAGATGAAAGAGAACTTGGAGCATAACAATGTGGAACTCTTATACTTCCAGAGACCTTTCCCATTTTCCCCATTACTGTTATTTCTGGACAGGTAGCGGTAAACTGTCTCATTTGTGTCTTCCCTTGAATAGCGATAGGGTATTAACCCATGAGGGTCATAAATGCTGTTAACGTCAGATAAAACTCCTCTCTAGGGTAAAAGTTTATCACAGGCTGACACTTGGAAAATAAACATATCTTCCTTTAGGCTGTGTTGCATAGGAGGAACATCAGATGTGATAGCAAGGTCCTTGATTGATCATCTGATGAAAAGGCTTTATTATTTTGACGTAACTATAGTCCACGTTTCTTGAATATTGAAGATATTGGCAGCCCCGCAAGCGGTGTCCAGGTAACCGAGGCCAGGTAGTTTATGATCTGACTTGACCAGCTAGAGGTCCACCATAGGTCACAGAACTTTTCTCTAATGCTTCCAGACTGCTATAGGTTTCCTCTAGGATTATTAATGCAGGATTATCAATGTCAGGGCCGGCTCCAGGTTTTTGTGGGCCCTTGGGCGAGAGAGCCTCAGCGGGCCCCTTTGTATAGCACACCTCGGGACACACCTACCAAATAGAGTTTGACAAAATATCGAAAAAAAACGTAATCCAGTAACTCACCGGTGACGTCTTCTTTGATCTGAGGCGATCGCTCTCCGTTTCCTCTCCATCTGGCCCAGACCTCCATGATGATTTCTTCCAGCTACAATTCATCTCTTCGGGACCTGTCAGACAAACATGTTAGGCTCCGCACTTTTCCAGCAACTTCCTTCCCTTTTTCCCACCCATAGACTCCTATACAGTAGTAACTCCACTGTTTGGTGTCATGTGCAGTAAAGTAAGGAGGTTTGTGGGTCCCATGCTGTGCCCCCATATAGTACTAATGCCCTCTGTTGCCATAGTAATGCCCCCTGCTCTGTCCCCATAGTAATGCCCCCTGCTCTGCCCCATAGAAATGCCCCCTGATCTCCCTTAGCACAAGAAAATAAAAGAATAAAACATACTCACTAATCCGGGCGGGGGACGGGTCCTCTTCTCCCTTGTGTGCGCCTTGTGGATCCACCAGCAGGCGTGATGACATCATCGCTCTGCGCCTGTTGGTGAGATCGGATCCATGCTAGAATGGACTAGAATGAAGTTGCTAGAAGGAAGTCGTCCCCCTGGAGTCTGTATTCTGGCTTCTTCACCATAGAGCAGGCTAGAATGGAGTTACAATAAGAGACATTACATGAGGTATACCAGGGGGAACTACAACTCCCAGCATGTCCAGCCTATTATTATGGGATATCAGAGGACATTACAGGAGGAGATATAATAGGACTACAGCGTGTCCAGCCTGTTATTATGGGATATCAGAGGACATTACAGGAGGAAATATAATAGGACTACAACTCCCAGCATGTCCAGCCTGTTATTATGGGATATCAGAGGACATTACAGGAGGAAATATAATAGGACTACAACTCCCAGCGTGTCCAGCCTGTTATTATGGGATATCAGAGGACATTACAGGAGGAAATATAATAGGACTACAACTCCCAGCATGTCCAGCCTGTTATTATGGGATATCAGAGGACATTACAGGAGGAAATATAATAGGACTACAACTCCCAGCGTGTCCAGCCTGTTATTATGGGATATCAGAGGACATTACAGGAGGAGATATAATAGGACTACAACTATCAGCGTGTCCAGCCTGTTATTATGGGATATCAAAGGACATTACAGGAGGAAATATAATAGGACTACAACTCCCAGCGTGTCCAGCCTGTTATTATGGGATATCAGAGGACATTACAGGAGGAGATATAATAGGACTACAACTATCAGCGTGTCCAGCCTGTTATTATGGGATATCAAAGGACATTACAGGAGGAGATTTAAGAGGAGTATTACAACTCCCAGCATGGACAGCCTGTTATTATGGGAGATCAAAGGACATTACAGGAGGAGATTTAAGAGGAGTACTACAACTCCCAGCATGGACAGCCTGTTATTATGGGAGATCAGAGGACATTACAGAAGGAGATATAGAAAGACTACAACTCCCAGCATGGACAGCCTGTTATTATGGGAGATCAGAGGCCATTACAGAAGGAGATATAAGAGGACTAAAACTCACAGCATATCAGAGGGAAGGTATTAGTGAGCCCCGCCTCCTCATGTCACATGACAATGATCACAGGTCCTTCATCCATATACAGCCTCTCCCGTTCTCAGCCCCGCCCCCTTATGACGTCACCACAGGTCCTTCATCCATATGCAGCCTCTCCCGTTCTCAGTCCCGCCCCCTTATGACGTCCCCCTTATGACGTCCCCCTTCCCCAGTGCAGCAAACACGGCAGGTCCTTCCCCAGCCCCTCCAGCCCTCCCCCGGACTTGGTGTCGGCAGCACCCGCTCCCCCGGGGGTCGGTGATGCGGCGGGCGTCTGTCTCACTGCTTGGGCAAGTGTCGGGGGCCCCTTGGGCGGCCGTGGTCCCCGGCACTTGCCCGAGTATGCCAGGTGCTGACGCCGGCCCTGATCAATGTGGACAGATCTGAGTCTTTATACATGTCATCGACCACATTGAGGACTCTCTAGTGGTGACACATTGTCTGCATGAATTTTAAGAGATCAGAGGAAAGCTCATGCTTCAGACTTTTTTAGGATTCTCTCTAACCCGCCACACTTAATGCACTATGGCACACAAATCATCAAGTCCGATCCCAAGTCCGGTGATGCTGCAGGCCATGGTAGAAATGCTAGGTCATGCAGAATGCTCACAGTAGCACAAGCAACATATGGACTGCATTTATTAGGTTAGGTACTGCATAGGGATGAGAGAACTTTTGAAAAGTGCGGTTCGGTTCGATCCGGCAAACTTTCATAAGGTTCGGATTCGGCCCCGAACCGAACCTAAAACCAATATTGCAATAACGGCTGAATAATTGCAGCTACAATAGTGGGAGTCTGATAGGGTATAGTTTTGTTTAGTTGCAGTTGCTATTACAATGAAAAAAGTGGAAAAAATCAAAGTGCAAAAATAGTGAAAAAAAAAGTTAGCCAAGGTGTAAGTGATTACACGGGACATAGGACACAAAGTTCCTTGGACCCAGTAGGGTGGAAAACAGACATTTGACAGTGGAACCAGCAGCAGTAATAGTACTGTATTTGAACCAGTGTGGAGGAGGGGGAGGAGGAGGCAGAAGCAAACAGCCCAGTTTGGTTGAAAAGAGACTATTGGAGGAGGCGGCACCACTTGATTGCACCCAGCCCAGTATGATTGAGAACAGACTATTTGAGGAGGAGGAGGCAGTACCGGATTGCACCCAGGCCAGTATGATTGCAAACAGACTATTCATGGAGGAGGATGTTCAGCCTTGGAGTGGTGGTCTTGGAATCCTCGCTGATGATGTTGGTTACCACACTTTCCAGAAAACGGACGAGTGGGATGATGTCCTTGATGCCTGCTCACAGAGTCACGTCCTCAAAATGGATCAACAATTGGCAGGACATGTTCGATAAAACCTGTGCATTATGAGGTTTATCACATGTGCCCTACAAAGTGTATGACTCCCTGCTGCACTGCAGAGAAAAGGTTCCTCCCTTCGTGGGCTACAACACTTCCCACCGTTAGTTGACCTTGGCTCAGCCATTCATATATCTCCTCCCTGATGGTCCGGAGGAGCTCCTGCCCACTGTGGCTTCATTCACTCAGGCTCACAAAATGGAAGACAGCCTGAGAGCGCCGGCCTGACATCGTTGGTAAGACACCGGGGCAGGTTGGACTGCAGTCAAAGCGGTTGATGGTTGCAAGCTGGTGGATGCAGAACTTTTGCAGAACTGGCCCCCTAAAGCATCGGGGAGGTGACAGTGGCAAGAATGGGCTAACTTTTTGATGGTCTTCTGGGGGAATGTTGACCCAATGGGCACTAACAGACATGTACTGCCCTTGCCCATAATTAAAGGACCATACATCAGTACTGGGGTGCACGTCTTGGACAGTGATGGGACTTTTTTTTTCTTTAACTTTTTGTTGTTGCGGCTAAACGGGGTTCTCCTATTTTTTTGAACCGATTGTAAAGATATAAACTTGAACACTGAAGTTGCTTTCATGTGTCTTGGTTAATACTCACAGACAGCTGTCATAATACATTTTTGATTAGGCAGCACCCAGGTATATCTTAGGAGACTAATTTAAAGGACAACTCCGGCGGGACCCCCCCCCCAAAAAAAAAACCACAGACACACACAGACACCATACTCACCATCCCTCCGGTGACGATCGCCACTCCATTCGCCCGCCGTCCGCCTCACCGTCACCTGCCTCCGCCGTCCAGCGATGTCTCTTGCTTCCGGGTCCATGAGAGAGAAAAGGCTGCCAGTGCGCTTGCGCACCGGCAGCCTTTTCATTGGCTGGAGCGCATCACATGGCTTCCAGCAAGCTCAGCCAATCAGGGCTGAGCAAGCTGGAAGCCATGTGATGCGCTCCAGCCAATGAAAAGGCTGCTGGTGCACATGTGCACCAGCAGCCTTTTCTCTCCCATTCACTCTCAATGAAGACGCCGAAGAGGAAGAAGACCCGGACCGCCCCCAGCTCTGACGTCACCCGACACCAGAGAAGAGGACCGTGACGACCGTAATAGGTAATGTATACATTCTTTAACTTCCGGGGTGGGGGGTTGGGGGTCGGAAAGTGGGGGAAGGGGGCCAGACCGGGTATTTAACCACATTACAAAGTTATATAACTTTGTAATGTGTGTTAAATAAGCCCAAAAATTTTTTCGCCGGAGTTGTCCTTTAAGGTCTCAACCTAACGGGAGACATCACACATCTTGATATTCACAAAAAACAGTTCGGTTCGGTTAGCTCATCCCTAGTACCGCAGGTTTCATGACCAACATCAATGTAACATTGAGCTGCTAATGTACCTGAAATGAAGACTATGAAGACTAGAGGGCTACCATACATTAAGCTATGTCCGACAGTATGTCCGAGATAAAACCTCCATCCCAGTTTCCATTGTCATCTTGCTCGGCACCATGTTAGCCTTTGAATGTGGTAGTGTAATACCTGTAACTGAAAGTCTGGCCCGTAGCCTAGTGTCATGCAAGCACCTTCTGATGACTTGTGTAGACACTGTTTAATAACGTAGACTTGGTGTGTGACATGGACCATTACACGCCATTCTTCTAATCTGATGATCTGTCCGTGCAGATGTTCTTCTCTTTGGATCTCTTGCTGTCATTCTAGTTTGTCTCCTAACCACTAGAACATGTAACATTGACAGTGCCAACATCTCAGTCTATGTGTGTAGCAACTAGGGTATGAGAAGAAAGACCCCGGGGGAGGGTGGACATGTAAGTATATTGAGCAGCTCGTTAAAGTTTAGTTCGGCACAAAACAGAACTTCACATTAACCCCTTAACGACCGCGGGCGTATATTTACACCCTGTGGTCGGTAAGGGAGTTCAAAGCGGGGCCACGCTCTGAACTGCCGGGGTCCTGGGTGCCGCATGTAGCCCAGGGCCGCGGCTATTAGCGGTCATGGTCTGATCGCCGTGCCCGCTAATCAAGTAATCAGATGCAGCTGTCAAAGTTGACAGCTGCATCCGATTACTTGCTGCAGCCGATCCCTGGTGTCTAGTGGCAGAGATCGCCCCCCCTACAGCATAGATCTCAATGAGAGATCAGAGTGCTTATACTAGAAGTCCCCCGGGGGGAATAACCCTAAACCCAGGGGGGGGGGGGATAACCCTAACCCCAGAGGGGAATAACCCTAACCCCAGGGGGTATAACCCTAGCCCCAGAGAGAAATAACCCTAACCCCAGGGGGAAATAACCATAACCCCAGAGGGGAATAACCCTAACCCCCAGGGGGAATAACCCTAACCCCAGGTGGAAATAACCCTAACCCCAGGCGGAAATAACCCTAACCCCAGGGGGGAATAACCCTAACCCCAGGGGGGAATAACCCTAACCCCAGGGGGGAATAACCCTAACCCCAGGGGGGAATAACCCTAACCCCAGGGGGGAATAACCCTAACCCCAGGGGGAATAACCCTAACCCCAGGGGGAATAACCATAACCCTGGGCGGAAATAACTCTTATCCCAGGGGGGCTTCTAGTATAAGTGTAAAAGTAAAAAATAAAGTGTTGTTGTCAATAAAAAGCCCCCTCCCCTAATAAAAGTTTGAATCACCCCCCCCCCCCTTTTCCCAGGTTATAAATAAAAGTAAACAAATAAATAAATAAAAAATAAGCATGTTTGGTATCGCCGTGTGCGTAATCGCCCAAACTATTATTTTATTATATTCCTAATCTCGCACGGTAAACGGCGTAAGCGCCCAAAAAATTCCTAAAGTGCAAAATTGCGCATTTTTGGTCGCATCAAATCCAGAAAAATTGTAATAAAAAGCGATCAAAAAGTCGCATATAAGGTACCGATAGAAAATAAACATCATGGCGCAAAAAATGACACCTCACACAGCCCCATAGACCAAAGGATAAAAGCGCTATAAGCCTGGGAATGGAGCGATTTTAAGGAACATATATTTGTTAACAATGGTTTGAATTTTTTTACAGGCCATCAGATAATATAAATGTTATACATGTTACATATTCTTGTAATCGTAACGACTTGAGGAACATATATAACAAGTCAGTTTACCCCAGGGCAAATGGGGTAAAAACAAATACCCCCCAAATAAACAAAATGCTTTTTTTTTTGTTTTTTGTTTTTTCAATTTCACAATACGTTTATTTTTTTCTGGTTTTCCAGTGTACTTTATGAAAAAATTCAACCTGCCATTGCAAAGTATAATTATTGGCGCAAAAAATAAGGGCTCATGTGGGTCTCTAGATGAATAAATGCAAGTGCTATGGCCTTTTAAGCACAAGGAGGAAAAAACGAAAATGCAAAAATCGAAATTGGCCCAATCCTTAAGGGGTTAAAGTTTGGCAAACCTGATGATCTGAACTTTCGCTCATCTCTAAAAATTAGCCTAGTTCTATAGTGTGATGTTCTAACCATGTCATCTTTCCTCTATGAATCTTTTGGCTCTAGGCTACTATGATGCAGTTTGAAGCCCTTTCCCAGTACCTGATAGATGTGCCAAGAGTCAAAGACTTGGATATGGCTGTCACAGTTAAACTTCCAGGAAGAACCCAAACTACAGTTCGATTCATTCCACAAAATGCCTTGGTGGCCCGAACGGAGGAGGTAAGATCCCAGGGATGTGATGGAGGCTGAGCGAACAATCGTTACTTTGGTTGGGCAGATATAACATTTCTCTGGACTCTTGTGACTTGATCTGTTTCTTTGCAGACTTCTCTAATTGGAGACATCATAGTCAATGCCACAGGAAAGGGTCAGGGCACTCTGACGGTAAGAGAAGACTAGATTTTACCAATGTTATTTTTTAATACATTTACTTATAGTATGTTGAACATTCAAGATAATTCTTTTCGACCACTAGGTATTATCTGTATATAACATTCTCGAAACAGAGGAGGAGAATAAATGCAACAATTTTGATCTGTCGGTGACCATTAAGGACGAGCCTCACGGTAACATTTCTTGTTGTTTTCTTATGAATGCTTGTCAGTATTTTGGCATTTTACATGAATAATTCATGACATGGAGATGTGAAAAGATGAGATCCTGGGCAGAAAATCGATTAAACCTTCAATTTTTTTATTCCGTCCATAAAAAAGTGTTATCGACAGATGGCTTAAAGGGAACATGTCACCATGAAAATTCTATGCAGGCTATCGGCATCATGTTATAGAGCAGAAGGAGCTGAGCGGATTGATATATATCTTTATGGGTAAAGATTCAATATAACTGAACTCTCTAATGTTTCCATGCTAAAGAGTCCAGCCCATTGAGTGGCACCGCCCACTGGACTCCTTACCACAGTACGATCAGGGATTTCAATCAAGATACTGATAGTTATACTGAATCTTTTCCCACAAACGTATATATATATACATATATATATATATATATATATATATATATATATATATATATATCTGCTCAGCTCTTCCTGCTCTTTAACATGATGGTGATAGGTTAGATAGCATTGTTTTGGTGAATATTCTTTAAGCTGGTCATACACATGATGGCCGCTCGTTGGTTATGTTGGTGTGTAAAAGTTGACCTTGTATTGCAGTCTCGCCCCTCCCACATGACATAACCCATAGATAACAATGGCGCTGTTTATAGAAAAAAGATACTTTTTTTTTTTCTTTCAATTCTTGGAAAGTAATCTTGGTCAGATAGGTTGCTAAGGATATTCTGCTATCCATTACGTAGGAAACTGTGGTTGTTAGGCAGTTTATCCCTAGCAACCAGCCTGTCCAATTCTATATTATGTGAAATCAGATGAAATGTGATTTATTCTTACACTTTCTCACACAGCTAGGAGACCAGAGGGGGCCATATCAACTGTGTCCATGACTATCTGCACCAGGTAGGTTCCAGAAATTGTTAAAGGGAAACTATGAGCCTGTCTAACTTGCCCCTTATTGTACGTGGGGCAGTGAGGAGCAAGGTATGTGTCTTACCTTCCTCCTCTGTGCTGTTCCCATACTGTTAGTAGTTGAATTCTCGGCCCGGAGCACTGTTAGGAGCACTGCCCCGCCCCCATAGCACCAAGCCGTTGGGCTCCTTCTAATGATAATCAATGGAGCAGATGGGCCATCTTAGCGCTATAGGGTTGGGGCAGTGCTCCTAATGGTGCTCCGGGCTGAGGATTCAACTACTAACAGCGCGGGAACAGTTGCTGAGGAGGAAGGTAAGACACATAACTCCCTCCTCAGTGCCTTGTGTGCAATAAAGGACCCTCGGCACAGGCACATGATACATACTGTTCCAGTAGCCCACTAAGGGCACCTGATATATACTGTTCCAGTAGCCCAGTAATGGCATGTCATACATACTGTTCCAGTAGCCCACTAAGGGCACGTTACACATACTGTTCCAGTAGCCCAGTAAAAGGCACGTCATACATACTGTTCCAGTAACGTTCGCACAGCATGATGCGTGATACGCGCGAATAACATGACCCTCTACAGACGCACATTGGAATCATGTATTTAACGCTGCGCAAGAAACACGAATGAAATGTGTGAACATTGCCATAAACATTTGTAAAGCGTTTGCAAATATTATTCCTTCGCAACTGCGGAGAGTGGCATTATACTGCGATTTTGGGGTGTTGGGTGCACCCAGGCATGCTCCCCCTAATGTCCCAGTGTCATTCTGGAGGTGTTTTCATCGTTTAGGGAGGTTTCATGGGGGACTTGGTGACCTCCAAGTGGTCGAATTTCGATTTTCAAGTGCTGCAAATTTTTTTCCCATAGACTATAATGGGAATATTCGTTTGAATAGTCGAATCTCGGTGCCTATTCAATTCGAATTCTTGAAAGTCGATTATTTCGCTACTCGCTCATCTCTAGTGAACAGTATAGAATAATGCACAATCAGTTCTCATTTCAATAGTCTAAAGATATAACCTCAATTGCAGATTTCTTAAGGATTCTGATGCCACCATGTCTATCATTGATATCTCTATGATGACCGGCTTTGGACCAGATATAGATGACCTCAATAGGGTGAGTATCATTATTTAGAGACAATTCAGCTACATATTAAGAATATCTTAGACATCAGATCAGGCTGAGAGGAGAAACCCATGTTCATCGCAGACTAGCTACTGTATGTGTACAAGGGCTGAGTATCATAAAATCCAGTCTCTGGCCGCTATTTATTACATGGCTCATTGTCTTCCATACAAGGTTCAGGTAGGAGTTCTTGGTTATTCTGTGAGTAGACTAATAATATAAACCCTGACTGAGAGCTGGAAAACACTTAGGGGGACATTTGAGACGTGGTACAGACGCCATTTTGTGGTGAAGAAGGCCCAGATGCAAATAAATATGTTTTCCAACACTTGTTTTTGCAAATACAGTGAAATCTTTGTTCTCTAACATAATTGGTCCAGGGAGTTGAGAACCTGGAAGTCTGAAAACCGAGCCGTGTTTTCCCAAAGGAAATAATGTAATTGTCTAATTGGTTCCAGCACCGACCAATGCTTACCTACAGTATCATATATTACATTGTACAGTGCCCAGTGTAATACAGTACTTAAAGACTGGGAGCTGAAAAAGTGTTTGAGAACCGAGCAAGAGTTACAGAGAACCGAGGTATTACTGTATTCCATTTGCATCTCATCCCTCTGCTCCATTCGCACTAGCGGTACAGGGAGGGGGTGTAGCGGGGAATATGGCCGCGCGCAGAGGGGGTGCCACATTTGATTTCACTGCTTGGACATGGAGAGGCTTTGTGGTGTACAGGATTTATCTAGCGGAATTGCGCCTCTACATACATTCTGCAAGCATGTGGGCTGCCGGGACATTTTGAGACCGGTGCTTCACTGTAAATATGATAGAAAATGGGGCGATAGGTAGTAAATAAACCTGGGACCCAATGTTAGAAACCGTCAGCAAACAGGTAGAGTGACACAGAGAAGTGATCCCTAAACTGACATCCAGAGCGGTATCCCTACCTACTTACCTCACTCTGCCCTAAATGGCAGCGGGTAACTTGGAGACGGTCCCTGTCCTGAGTAGGTGGAACACCAAACAACACAAGACAGACAACACACTATAGAGAGAAGACGAGGGTCCGGGTAATAATTTACAGACATCAGAAGTACTGGTCCCGCTAATAATTTACAGGTAGAAGAGCTACTGGTCCGGGTAGGGAAAGTTACATACTCCACTCTCAGTCCTTGGGGGTTATATCCAGTCTGCTCCCCATATCCTCTATTTCTTTGCAGGTACTATACGTGATAATATGTTTTCTTGCTGACCAGCTTAGGGCCATGTTCACACAACGTATGTTTCGTATAAATCACGTCCGTCATTGCAATTTACCATAATTTATACAAAACATACATTGTGAAAGGAATCCTGGCCAGAGCGTATACACGTAGAGTGGGGCTGTCTCTGGAAGAAAGTGCCCATGTTTTTGCAGCGCTGTATAACCCCTTTAATGGAGTAACTTGGAGTCACTCAATGAGAATGTCGAGTTAAACGTGTCATTGTGATCGAGTTAACACAGGCTACATCTGTACTTTAAATGTCTTTTTTAGTTGGAGCCAACTGATCTGTCATACATCTTGGTGGCCGTATATGTCTGCACGGTAATATTCTTGGATGTTTTTAGTGATGTTTTAATGTCCAAGTGAACGTTTCCTTTATTTGCAGCTCGTGAAAGGAGCGGACAGATACATCTCCCACTTTGAGATCAACGATGGAGCATTTGATAAGGGCCGCTTGATTCTGTACATTGACCGGGTAAGACGTTTCTTGTTTCTGCATGGACTGATCAGATCATCATAGCAGAAGCTTCTCTGTAAGACCAAACCTCGTAGATTATCTCCTCGGAGGTGGAGAACACCACTATGACTACTTATATCCCAAAATGGTATATAGCCTTGGGTTATCTTGATGACCCCGCCTCCTTCATCCTGTACGTAACCTATTGAGGTCTAAGAGTCCTATTACATAGGGCGATCAGACCAATATTGCACTGTGTCATAGGGCCAGTGACCAGCCGATGTGTCTGATAAATGATAGAAACTATAGACTGCACAAATGATGATGAGAGCCAGATATGCATGTCTATCTACCGTAAAAGCTTGGCGGCCATACACCCACCATGGGTTGTCTTTATCTTTGTCATCAAACCACTAGATAATCCCTTTTATTCATTATTACTCTTAGATTTCACATAAGGAGGAAGACTGTCTAAAATTCAACCTTCATCAGTACTTTGCAGTAGGACTTATTCATCCGGGCTCCGTCACAGTGTACGACTACTACTCTCCAGGTAAGATCCTAGTGGAAATAGCCTCTTTAACCTCTAATACCTCAGCCATGAAAACACGAGATTCCTTAGTCTCTGGTGTCATGTACGCTTTACATTACATCATGAAAGTCAAAAGTAGAATTAGTTTTTTGTTTTTTAGTTTGCATTCACACGTAACATCCACAGTAAAGGGGATGACAAGCTTATTGGTGGGGCGGTTGACCATTGGGAACCTCACCAATCTAGAAAACAAAATGATCCTAGAAGGAATGGTGTACTCTCCATGCTCAGTTCTCCATGAATTTTCTGTGGGGCTGCCAAACATGTCCAAGTTCTGTGCACCATTCATTCAATGGATAATGTCTCAGTATTGGTGGGGGTCCCAAAGATTTTATTTCCTATGGAGTAAATTCACAGATGAATTCTTTAGATGGGAGTACCCCTTAAGTACTTTTTGCCACTTATGCTTGGATGCCAGGTTAGGGTCGATACGACAATCGTTTACTGGGCCTATTACATGGCTCTATAATCATTTAGCAAGGGCTGCATGGACATCATTAGTGATGTCCATGCAGCCCTTGCCCTAAACTGTTATACATTACCTCTGCATGCTCCCGGTCTTCTCCTGACCTCTTCTCGCTTGTTGTATGAGTCTTAAATCAGAGATGAGTGCAGATTTATCCTGGTACTGGCATAACTATTTGTAAAAAAAGAAATTTTTGGAAATATTTTTACATGATTTTTTTGCCCAACAGAAAACCGTTGCACTAAATTCTACCGCACGGAGGAAGGCAGCAAACTTCTGGGCAAAATCTGCCAAGGAGAAGTGTGCCGCTGTGTAGAAGGTAACCATAAGACCCTTATCCGAAATATTTTTGTTGAAAGATTAATAGGTTAACACATTGGATACATCCTGAATTTTCATATTTAAATTTTAAACATTTGCATATACAGTGGTCCCGCAACTTACAATATTAATCGTTGATCATCCGGCAGCCCATAGGATATAGCGGAGTGACGGCAGCAGATCGGCGTTCCATGGAGCGATGGCAGCAGATCGTTGCTAAATGAGTCGTTTGTCTTTCAACATGTTGAAAGACAAACGACTTCAACAATCAGCCGACATGAACGATGTCGGCTGATCGTTGCCTCTTATTCCACGGGATGATTGTCGGCCGAATGCAGCCGATAATCGATCCGTGGAATAGGGCCGTTACCATACAGAGCACTACATTAGGACTGCATGGGAACAGTTTATAAGCTGAACACCCCCACCACAACTACCTTCACTCCTACATGGAGCGTCTTCATGTGTAAGGCGAATGGCCATGATCTCCTTTCATAAAGGGCTGGTTGGGGACTTATTTGGATAGTTTTCACCACTAAAATTTTATGGGGGAAAAAACACTGAGTGAACATGTGGCCTAAGTAATTCTAGGAGGTCCATGCAGAACAGGAGAAAAGGGGATTGCTTTTAGTATACAGAACCTTTTATTAGACAGACAGAGATACAGATGGACAGACAGAGACACACACACACACTTACTTTAAGGGAAGAGTCTCTTTCTCCTTTATCAGCTCCCCTGCACTCCTTCTTTTACACTTTCCCCTAGCTTTAAAGAGTCCGGGCACAGACTTCTTTTCACAACAGTCGGGGAGGAGGTGGCTGAAAATAACAACATGCACTTACCTCCCCGGCTGCAGTGCTGGGGTCCACTGTCCTCTTCTCCGTGTCCTAGTCTCCTGACCGCTTCTAGGAACTGGAGCGGTGGACAGTGGATCCCAGCACTGGAGCCGGGGAGGTAAGTACATGTTTTGTTCACCCACCTCCTCCTTAGTATTTTGGGGGGAAAAAAGTCTGTACTGGGACTTCTCCTTTAAGGACCTGGGATATCATGGCCCATACTTTCTGGAGTTTACGTACCTTCTATGATGTCAGGGAGCAGTGATGTCCCAGCATACGGATGTGAGCAGCTGTATTTACCTAACAGTTGCCTCTGAGAAGCCCTGGTTAGTTGAATCTATCGTATTTCGGGGGCATCTTATGTCAGGGACACATGCACTGCTATGGCCAGAGTAAAAATTCAGGGCCTATTTTTTTCCTCTTTCCTTTGGCAGAGAATTGCTTTATGCAGCAGCAGTTGGAAGAAGTTGACTCTCCTGTTCGATTATCAAAGGCGTGTGATCCTGGTGTGGATTATGGTGAGATCATTATGGTGTTATTAATGAACGGTTTAAATAACTCTGTCGTTTGTAAAAACTTTTGACACTTCATAGAGATATGTCAAAAGTTTTGATCGGTCCAGGTCTCAGTGTTTAGACCTGTTCCGATCGGGAGAAAGAGCCGGGAGAGGATGCGCTGCAGTACGGTCCACTCCCAATCTGTGTTAGAAAAAAGAGTTGGCTCATAATGTAAGTCTATGGAGCCTGATTGTTTTTTTTTTTCTTAAACAGAGCGGGGAGGCGACCTGCTGCAGCACATCCTCTCCCTCCCTCTCCCGATTGGTGTGGGTGTGAACACTCAGACCCAGACCAATCAAAACTTTTAACATGTCTCTATGATATGTCAAAAGTTTTTATAAACTACAGGTACACTTTAATATTGAGTCTAAGATTAAATTTTAGATTCCCGTTAAAGGATTCCCCATCCTACTCTGTGCCAGGGATAAGATTGGAGTTCTCCTATGTGGCAGCTATAAGGGGCCTGCCCGGCTCTGCTTCCTTTATCCCCTACATTTTGCCAACATACGATAAGACATTATATTTTGATAGAGCAGACACTTCTGTGTGATACCAGATGTTTATTTTCATATTGGTTGCCCTTTTTCTTATTGAAGTTTTTTATATATATCTTTTTTAAAACTTTTTTTTTTTTTTTTACACATTTTAAGTTCCTCCCTAGAGACTAGAGATGAGCGAGTAGTGAAATATTCAACTTTCTACAATTCGAATAGGCATGAGATTCGAATATTCGAACGAATATTCAATTCCATTATAGTGTATGGGAAAAAAAATTCTCGGCACTTGGAAGTCCCCCATGAAACCTCCCTAAACGATGCCAACACCTTCGGAATGACACTGGGGAGCATTCCTGGGTGCACCCAACACCCCAAAATTGCAGTATAATGCCACTCTCTGCAGTTGCAAAGGAAAAATATTTGCGAACGCTTTACGAACGTTTACGGCAATGTTCACACATTTCGTTCGTATTTCTTGCGCAGCGTTACATACATGATTCCAATGTGCATCCGTAGAGCGCCATGTTATTCGCGCATATCACACGTCATGCTGTGCGAATGTTATTTCCCTTGGCCCTTAGTGGGCTACTGGAACAGTATGTATGACGTGCCTTTTTCTGGGCTACTGGAACAATATGTACCACGTGCCTTTTACTGGGCTACTGAAACAGTGTATAACAGGTGCCCTTAGTGGACTACTGGAACAGTATATATCAGGTGCCCTTAGTGGGCTACTGGAACAGTATATATCAGGTGCCCTTAGTGGGCTACTGGAACAGTATATATCAGGTGCCCTTAGTGGGCTACTGGAACAGTATATATCAGGTGCCCTTAGTGGGCTACTGGAACAGTATATATCAGGTGCCCTTAGTGGGCTACTGGAACAGTATGTATAACGTGCCCTTAGTGGGCTACTAGAACAATATGTATAACGTGCTCTTAGTGGGCTAAACCAGGGACAGTATAAGTCACTTGTACACACGGTACAGGAATGAATACACCCGCTGCTGCTGTTATATCATCTATTTCTTAGCACTAAGAAGCTTTGGATTCAGAGATGACTTTTTCGCTGTATTTTAGCCCTGAAAAGGACTTTTGGGTTCTGTAGTAATCCTGCCTAACCAAAACGCTACTAAAACCCATCTCTCCCTGCTGGAAGATCTCTCCCTGACTAGGTTGAAAGCGCATCTGTAGTCGAGAGGCGGAGCCAAGTATTTAAGATTTGAGGTCATGTGATTCAGCCATCCAATGAGGGTAGACGCCGTTTTCGCGCTGCGTGCGTACTACCAGGGTCCCTCACGGCCTCCCTGCATGGTGATTGGATTAAAAAAAGCGCCAACTGCGATGGGAGGGCTTTCGAATGTTTCCCGTGTATTCGTCACACTACTCGATTGAATTCGAATCTTTTGAATACCGCAATATTCAATCGAATATCATCTCGATCGAATCGTATTCGCTCATCTCTACTAGGGACCTTTCATAATCAATAGTCATATTACTAATACTGATCTATGCAAAACAGCTGCTCTCCTATCCAGGATAGGGTTACAGGCCTCCCAAGCTAAAGGGCCTGGTCGCAATTACAACTATTGCTGCAGCCCTGCTCTTGAATGTTGGAGGGACCAGTATCCACCAGGGTTGCCATTTCTGACACTGAGGCCCTCACGTCATCACCCTACTGAGCAGTTTTCTTTGGAGGCACAGAAGAGGCCTTTCTTTCCTTAAAAACTTTCCAGTCCATCTAACTACATTAACCCTTGGTACTAATTTCCTCCCCCTCCTCGTCTACCCTACCAACCGCTCGCTCAATGATCAGCTTGCTCCCCTGAAGATTTTCCATATATCATATTAGGAACATGTAATCCTCTGAATTGACGGCATGTGTTTCATTTCCAGTCTATAAGACAACACTGACCGCCATTGAGAAGGCCGATAACTTTGACACCTACGTGATGACAATCAAAACAGTCATTAAACATGGTAAGTTATACATTGTGCATAATGTATGTCCTGATCTATTTGTACACACAATAATGTAATACAAATGACAATCTCATCTTTGTAGACCTCGTCTCCGCACCTTCCTCCCCTATAGTGCTCTGTATACAGCTTTTATACGCTACTATGCTCCAATTTTCCAGGCACCGATGAAATTTCTACTGGACAAAAACGAAATTTTATCACTCATGCTAAATGTAGGAGGGCCTTAGACTTTAAGATAGGCCGAGACTATGTGATCTGGGGAGTGACCAAAGATCTGTGGAACACTAACACTGCATCTGGGTAAGTGACAGTAAAAAATAGTGAATTATGAATAAAGCTCATAAGGAGAATGGTCAGAGCCTCCCCGTACATGGAGGAAACAAAAGTTGGTGGAAGCTGAGGGGCCGTGTCGCCCCTTACTGCTGCCATTCACCAGAAGTACATATGATACATATAATATATTTTTAATAAATTTATATTAAAAACTAATATAACTTTATTATAGCAATGTATTAAACATATTTTTTTCTCCTTTAATTATTGGTTTGCTACATCTGTCACAAAGCACTCCATACTATCAGGGTAGTGCACTACGAAAGAGAATGGACACCAGCTTTTAACAGGAGTCCATATGCCTTTGTATACTTTTTGTGGTTCCCTATGCTGTAAGAAGAGAACCCAATCCAGCAGATCCACTGGCTGGTAGTAAATAAAGCATTGCTGACTTACTGTACAACAGGGAGCAGGGACTCTAGTCTTTTTGACAGGAGTCCTTGCTCCATTTACGTGCTCTAAGCTGGCAGCTCATCTAAGTGCCCAGCAATGCATACGCATTACCAGTCACGTCACCAGCTCTATAGAAACTGAGCTCTAGAGCAGTTTGAGGGCCACAGGGGGCCAGTATGCCGCAGCACTGAGATCTCATGCTACCACCCATCACAGGCTGCAAAATAAAACTCACAATAGGGATGGCTATAAGGAAAACACATATTCTAACATCAGTAAAATGTTCTAAATAGAACTCCCAAGATACAAAATAATAGAGATGTATAGTGGATTTGCTTTTCCCCTGAAATGTTCCCCAAACAAAAAAGAATAGGAATTAAATGGTAATGTATGTCCCCAAATGGCATTACCCACTCTAATATCACAAGGAAAAGTAAAATACAAGTGCGTTGACGTCACAAATGCAACATTTGTCCAGTTCTCTAGGGGTTAATGGTTGATAAGGAAATATTCATAATAATTTTATTTCATGGCTCCCTATTGGACTAAATCAGCACATATATTGCAGAATATAAGAATGATATGCTTGTACCCACACATTACGGACTTGTACCCCATGATGAAGCCGCTGGTCCCCCTGATGAAGCCACTGTGCAAGCAAAATTCATGTCGGGTGTAGAGAGTGTACATTCTACCATGTAGTGTCCTATATGTATCTACATGGCTGGTGTTCTTCCTGTTTTATCCTTGTGCTTTGTATGTCTATCACCTCTTTATCACCAATGGTACTTTCTTCTTCTATGTATGAGGATACTATGTGTCATGCCTCTCTGTTGTACAATATTTAATTACCAAGGAAGAATTTTGCTCATCCAACCCCCACCCGGTTCCAGTTATTATATGCAGCAGTACAGTCTGTTATGATCCGGGACACTTCTTTTAGATGATTTTGTATATTTTCCTTACAAAGTTTTTCAAATCTTGATTTATACTTTATTTATTAATAAAGTAATATATTGGTCTATTTTATCATTTTTATTCTATCTTTACTTTTTTTACTCTTTGGTTCCCCTACAGATATTCCTATATGATATCAAAAAACACATGGATTGAGATGTGGCCAACTCACCAGGAATGCCAGCAACCTGAATACTCTGATGTCTGTGAAGACCTCTCCGTGTTTGTAGATGAGCTGGAGATCCGCGGCTGTGTCTGATAAATTATTTCAGATACCGGCCATGTTCTTCTTTTTATATTCTCTTACAATGAATACATCAATAAAACTTCTTTCTGCCCATTGGTTTCATGTCACTTTTTTTTTACCTAAACTCCCATTCTTCTTATTGGAGTCACATAAAACATATAAAGACCATTGGTTTGGGGTATAAAACATACAGGAGATTTTATAGTGACTTCATATTGATAGCAGCGGTCCATTATCAGGAATGAGAGGAAAGCAGCTACAAAAGTGTTCATCTCTGAAGGACTCTCCATGGCCTTGTGTAATACCAACAGATCATTGATTTCAATAGGCACCATGTAAGCCTTTGGTTGCTATTAGAAAAATTGATTTAGATTGGATTGAATGGATTTCGACCTCTCCAAACATTCTGAAATTTGGCAGACAGAACTTTACGGTAAATGGCCGTACTTTACAGTGCATAAACAGCTACTGTTTCCTGATGCTGTTCGGTGAACAGCGTATGGAAATAATAGGCATGTTCATGATTTTAATACCCATTCTCTTTAGAGAATTTTAACGGGCGTTAAAATAACAAAGTGTTAACACAGCAGAAACACAGCAGGCGGTATTGCATTGACTTGATTTCAATCAGCGTCCGTTCTTTTCTTAAAAAGAACAATGTGGGAACATAACCTTAAGAACCTACTCCGATAGTGGTGGTAAATGATTTCTACTAATTTGACAGGTTCACTCAACACAAGTGTCCAGTTATAGGTGGTGTGGAGAGAACAGTCTGGCCCCCATGGGGTTAAGTATTGATGCTATGCAACCTCACTTAACCCTCTTGAGGCCAAAATGTTCAGTTTTGGGGCCATTTATTTCCCAGCCTAATAATACCAGCCTGCTTCTGCCCAGACCAGTAGCATCATTTTTTGACGCTCCAGGACTACTGGCAACTGAACTACAAGGTGGAATTATATTAACCTTCCTGGGTCTTGTCTTCTTTCTTCAGCAGACCGGCAAATAGTTGCACAAGGTTGCAGCAATGTCCCGTCTCAGCTGTTAAATGGCTGAGCAGAAATTGCAGGAGCCATCCCAACAGACAAAAAGTGCTGTGTGTTGCAGCTTTTTAAGAAAGATGTGACCCAGGAGGGTAAGTATAATCCGTCCCCCCCAACAGAGAAGAGTCTGATGCCAAGAGGGTGAAGGAACTGTTTCAGAGAAAATGAAAAATAAGAAAATGAAGATAAGTTGGCACTTATCTCCTTAATTTGTATAAAATTAGGTAACAATGTTATCATTGGGTGAGCACCAATTTGGACTCTTTTCTTGTTGACATAAAAATTCAACACTAAGGCTAGGTTCACACACAGTATATTTCAGGCAGTATTTGGCCCTCATGTCAGGTCCTCATAACAACCAAAACCAGGAGTGGATTGAAAGCACAGAAAGGTTATGTTCACATAATGTCGTAATTGAGTGGATGGGCGTCATTTAATGGCAAATATTTGCTGATATCTTAAAACAACGGCTGTTGTATTGAAATAAAGTTATTTACCGTTATATGGCGGCCATCCACTCAGTTTCAACATTGTGTGAACAGAGCCTTTCTGTGTTTTTAATCCACTCCTGGTTTTGGTTGCTATGAGGACCTGACATGAGGACCAAATACTGCCTGAAATATACTGTGTATGAACCCAGCCTAAAGGTTTTTGTCATGCCAAAAAAAATCTGACCAAGAGTAATCTTTTCAGAACTTTTTCCACTTCTAGGCTTCCCCCCTCATTATCAATAGACGGTTGTATTTTGGTGCTGAAATAAAGGCCATCCAGGAAGTCGGCCATCATTTTTATGTTGTAGAAACATAGCCTTAATTTCACCTATAGGATATGTTCCCACAATGTCCAAATAACGGCCATTATTTCATAAAGACTGCCGACATTTGTACGATTTGGGCTCAAATCTGGGCAATTCAGTGGAAAAAAAAGACCCTAAAATCTTTCAGGGTGAAAAAATCTAAACAAAAAGTACAATAATGTGGTTACAGAAACTGTGTAACCCACACTAAAATTGAGGCCCCACATTTGGGTAACAGTCTATTAGCATGGCACATTTAGACTTCACAAACTTTGTTGTCTCTAGATCTGTCCGATTATGAGGGCACAGCGCCCTCTTTATGTCAACACAGATTTTAAGCTTCATTCAGGTCTGGACTCTGGTTAGGCCATTCCAAAACACTGATCTTCTTCATGTGAAGCCATTCTTCTTCATGTTTAACCTCTTCATGTGTCACCTCTAAGGATGATTTTGTAATAGACGTTTCTGTACTTGTCTGGCAGCCAGTTATTTACATGGCTCTTCCCCTATATTTCTCCTGTTACTTATTAAAGAGAATGCTGGGTCAGGGTGGGGCGCAGGTTAAAACCCTACATAACCCCCTCCATGTCTCCAGGATAGCACATACCCCAGGAGGCATCATGGGGTGCGGAGCTCTATGTCTTATTCTACTATATGGACCCATTGGGACCTATGCACAGCAACCGTAAGTATATCGTGAACCCACATCTATAGCATTCATATATACTGAATAGAGATGAGCGAATAGTGAAATATTCAATTGGATTTGATTCGAATAGCTCCCGATATTTGACTATAAATATCGAATCCCATTATAGTCTATTTGACCACTTGGAGGTCATCAAAGGCCCAATGAAACCTCAGGAAGTGATGCCAACACCTCTGGAATGTATATAGGACAGCAGGGGAAGCATGCCTGGGTACACGATCGTAAAGTAGAAGTGTACCTTTTGGTCCAGCGGTACTTGCGTACGTATTAGGTGGGGAGTACTATTAGTGTATATATTATGCGCAGTACTTGCGTATGTATTATGTAGTGCGTATATATTACGCGCTCACTCATGCGTATGGATGACACAATACGCACGACGAATGCTAGGCCCCTGTATATTTGCAGATCTGAAAAGAAAACATGGCCCAAAGATCCACCCGATTCGATTTTGCTGAAGCCAAATACATGGTCCAAATCATGGACAGAATTGATAACAATCTCACAAAGTTGGCTTTGCGGAGGCAGTTTAATGTAAGAAGAAATCGGGAGCAGATCCAAAGAAAATGGTCGGACCTGAAATACAAAAGCCCAGAGTGGCTGAGACAGAGCCGTTTAGAGATACTCCAGGGTGAGTAATATGCTGGGAGCCTAATACTGGGTTGTGTAATGTACTGGGGAGCCCCACAGAGAAAAACATGCAGCAAGGTGGATGATAAAAAGCAATGCAAAAAATAAAATTTTTATTAACAATAAAATAAGAATTTTTAAGAAGACAAAAAAATATTAACTCTGCCTTTGGCGTCACCTTGCCAGCATTGCCTGCATTACTGCAAGCTCAAGTTGCAGGACTATCAGCAGGTGACTTGCTGCATAAAGGCGGGTGGACATGCGTCGGCATGCTGCCTCCAATTCAAAGTCGGTGGGTATATCTATTGAAGAAAAAAAATGTTATATAATTAGTATGATAAACTAAAAAAATTTTATTTGGTGGTTTTTAATTTGGTAGTGCAGTGCTTTTTAAAGACCTACCCCGATCTGCCGGAGCTGCTGGTGAAAGTGCGGCTCCTGGATATTCGAGAAGTCCACCAAGTGGGTCAGCTGCGACTATGCCATAGTGAGCGTAACCATCCCACTCCTATGTGTTGTTAAAGAATGCCTTATCGCCATCAGGGAGGACACCAGGGAGAGGGTGTGTAATGGGGTGTGTAATATACTGGGGAGTCCCATAGAGAAAAATATGCAGCAAGGTGGATGATAAAAAGAATGCAAAAAATAATGACAAACACTACATACACAAATAACATTTTTATTAACAATAAAATAAGAATTTTTAAGAAAAGAAAAAAAAAATAACTCTGCCTTTGGCTTCGTCTTGCCAGCATTGTCTGCATTTCTGGAAGCTCAAGTTGCAGGCCTCTCAGCAGATGACTCGCTGCATGAAGGCAGGTGGACTTATGCCTCCAATTCAAAGTCGGTGGATATTTCTGTTGAAGACAAAAAAAGTTATATAATTAGTATGATAAACTATAATTGTCCATTGTCCACATAATGGGGAGAAAAAATTCTAGGTTTCACAATGCTGGACCCCCGGTATAAAGATAACATCTCCTCTTTTATTCCAGTAGAGGAGAGGACCACCAGATTCCTTTCGTACCAGAGAGAACTGCTGCAGAATATGATGGAGATATTCCCACCTTCCATTGCTGGCGGCAGAGAAGAGAGTTCCTCTCAAAGCCGGACAACATCCATTAGGTCCACGGCCGCCAGGGGAACACTCTCCAAAGTAAGGGACACGTTTATGGCACCCCCTCGCCAAAGTTCTATCACAAATACGAACAGAAGGGACAAGTATTGATGGATGTTTCAGGAGTACCTGGCCGACCACAACCCTGTCCTCCCCGATCCCTCGGTGCCCTCGACAAACTCTCATTATACGCCTTGGAGGTGCTGGCCTATCCTGCCGCCAGCGTTCTGTCTGAAAGAGTCTTTAGCGCAGCTGAGGGCATCATCACAGATAAGCGCAGCCGCCTGTCAACTGACAGTGCTGACCGACTGACGCTCATCAAAATGAGGCTCACTTCATGGGCCTAATTTCATTGGCCTCTATACAATTTTTATGAGGGCTAACCTCATGGGCCTAAAGCTAATTTTTCGAGGGCTAACCTCATGGGCCTTGTGACAAGATACTATTTGTCATTTTAGAGGACAGATATGTGTCACCGAGGTGCCTGGCCTTGGTGAAGTGAACCGGTAGCTTTAGACAGTAACTGTAGGTTGACACTTTCATTAAATGCCTCAGCTGTTTCCACAGCTGATCCGGGTCTAGCTTTATTGGAGCAGTCAAAGCGACGGGTGGGATGACTGCTCCCACGTATTCCAGGCTTTTCCATTCCCCAAAAAATAAAAGGACTGCTATTTGGCTAAACAGCATGAGGAGAGAGACTCTATTGCCGTTTAAAGTAATCCCCATACCAACTTTGCTTTTTGTGATTTAAATGGCTACATGATAAATTTTCTTTTGCTCAATATTTGGCTTTCTGTCCATGCTAATGTAGAGGAAATAAGTTGTCAGAGTATTTTTTCCATTATACAAAGCGGTTATATTGTGTTTGGAGAAAAATGTGAATATTTTAATCTAATTCTTTTTCTCCCCCATATCAGTCGGTTCAGTCTCCCTGACTTTAAATTATATTATGTGGCGTCACAACTACCATTTATACTGGGCAGTAAAAATGTTAGTTTTATGGGACTAAGCAGATTATGGAGGGAGACTAAGAGAATTTGTAGGACAAAGTACAGTCTGGAGTTCACTGAAATTTGGGATAACCGTAACTTTGTAGAATTCTTGAAGCTCCCTTCACAGGTATATTGGAAACAGAGGCATTTTGTAAGGTTACTGATTTTTTTCAGAGGGCTCACTTAAAGAGAGCGAGATGCTAGGGCAAAGTCGGGAATGGGCTCACGTCTTTAGATATCACTCACTAAAAAATGCAGTTGCAAAAACACAAAAACACATAATAAGGAATTATTCATGGTTATGCACTCAGTAGGTATAGACAAGATAAAAAGTTTAGATAGGGGCCGGCACTTAATTTCTAAAATATATAAAATATTGTTGGAACAGAAATATGATAATGCACTAAGTGGGTTCAGGAAACAATTGGAGAAGGATTTAGGTACTTTCACAGAGGAGAGTTGGGATAGCATAATTGGGGGGGGGGGGGGGGGGGGGGGGGGGTAGTGAGGGCATCCTCGAATCCAGAACATAGACTTATTGAGTTCAAAATACTACACAGATCTTATTATACCCCTGTCCTTATGAAACACATTGGTTTTCGTAATGATTCTACCTGCCATAGATGTGCTATGGAAGAGGCGGGACTGATTCATAGATTTTGGTCCTGTCAGGTGGTGAAATCCTTTTGACTCCAGGTAGCAGATGAGCTAGAAAGCAGGGGGATATTCTCCAAACTTTATCTTTCGAAAGAGCAATACTAGGTGAAGACAGGGAGATAAGGAAACACAGGGATCTTATCAACACTCTCCAATTCCAAGCAAGGCTTGTGGTGCTGAGGAATTGGTTTTCATAAGAAATGGGATGTTTGGTAGAGGGGAAGTGTTAATAAGTTGGATTTGAATAAAGGGGAGGTGTGGGGTCTTTTCTCTTAGCTTTTGTTAGCGATCCTCTGCAATAATGCCGATGCCTCTAATGGTTAATATATTTAATTAATAAAACACATTTTCGTTGTAATAAAGTCACTTTCGTTGTTCAATAATTTAATTAAAACGAATCCATCATTGTGCAATTAAATATACTGTTAAAAGAAATATATATAAATAAATGTATATTTATATATATATATATATATATTTATTTTTTTACAGTATATTTAATTGCACAAATATGGATTTGTTTTAATTAAATTATTGAACAACGAAACTAATTTTATTACAACAAAAAAGTGTTTTATTAATTAAATATTAAACAGGAAAGTCTATTAAAGCCGTTAATTCATATTGCCGATAAAAGAGCTTTCTGTAATAATTAATACTTTATTTTAATTAAAACATCAAATGTTTAAACTAATTATGCTATCACAATAGCATTATTAGAAGAAACATTTTGAATCATATGTGCGCTCAGCTAATCAGCTGATCGGCTGAGCGCACATATAATTAGCGGGTCCGCAGCACAGTGACTTCATTGTGCTGCGGACCAGCGAAGAGGACACATGAAGACATCAGAGGGTGAGTATACAGCTCTCCCCACCCCTTCCCCAGCACTGCACCCATCCCAGCAAGGAAGGGGGGGTCACTTAACCCCTTCCTTGCTGGTATGGGTGCAATCTGACATCAGTCTGGCCCCAAAGGGGTTAAGGGGGATGCAATGTTTGGATTTTTTAAAATAAAATGGTCAATGAGGGGTGTGGGGGTGTTTTTATTTGAATAAAAAAAAATTTCACTTGTGTCTTGTCTTTATTTCTTTACTTTATAGACTTAGTAGTGGAAGCTGTCTAATAGACGGAATCCATTACTAAGTCGGGGCCTAGTGTTAGCCGGTATAAAATGGCTAACACTAACCCCCCATTATTACCCCAGTACCCAATGCCACCAGGGGCACTGGGAAGAGCCGGGTGCCAGTGGTCCCGAAGCGTCAAAATTGGCACTCCTCATCGACGTAGTCAATGTCGCTGACGTAGTCGATGACGTAGTCGCTGGTCATCGACGTAGTCCATCGAATCCGACGTAATCCACAGAATGCAGATATCTGAAAAACAAAAAGGGAGAAACACACAAAAAAAACACACAAACAGGAGCACAACACCCATCATTGTGAGCGGTGTTTTGCACCTTACAGTATGCAGCATCTTTACAGATTGATGCTTACAGTCTGGCCCCAAAGGGGTTAAGGGAGGATGCATTGCATCCCCCTTAACCCCTTTGGGGCCAGACTGATGTCAGACTGCACCCATACCAGCAAGGAAGGGGTTAAGTGACCCCCCTTCCTTGCTGGGATGGGTGCAGTGCTGGGGAGGGGGTGGGGAGAGCTGTATACTCACCCTCTGATGTCCCCATTTGTCCTCTTCGCTGGTCCGCAGCACAATGAAGTCACTGTGCGGCGGACCCGCTAATTATATGTGCGCTCAGCCGATCAGCGAATCAGCTGAGCGCACATATGATTCAAAATGTTTCTTCTAATAATGCTATTGTTAGGAATGTGACTTTGCGCTCCTCAGTCCATGTCGGGCGGCCAAGGAAGCGCTGAGTTTATGTCTGCTGTTGCACTGGTTTTGTGTCTGAATTGTGTTTCACTTCTCAGCCACACCTGCCTGGCCTGTCAGACTTCTGGCAGTGTAGGGGTTACTGCACTGCTAGGTCTGTTCAGCTGAGCTTGATGCTGGGATCTGGGCTGCTCCAATCAGCTGCTGGACCTGGTCTTTTTTCCTGGATAAAAAGCAGTCAGATCCTCTGTTCCCTGCTGGTTATTAGTTGTTTCTAGTCCCAGCTCCCCTGCTCCTTTCCCAGCGTTCCCTGTCCTAATCCCCTTGCTATTGCTCTGCCCGTGTTCTGACCTCTTGCTTGACATTTGACTATCCGCTCTCCTTCTGATTTTGTACTGCGTTGTCTGTTGGTTTTGACCCTGCTAGTTGACTATCCTCTATTGTGTTTTGTTTGTCTGTCTACGTTTTGTGTATCCACCTACGCAGTGTAGGGACCGACTCCGTGGTTGTCCGCGACCGTTTAGGGTCGACTGAGGCAAGTAGGCAGGTGACAGTGGGTGGGTTCAGATCTAGGGCCCACTGTCTTTTGTCTTGTCTACGCCTGCCAGTCCTGACAGAATAACCAGCCATACCATTTGGGATTTTTTTTCCCCATGGATCCAATGAAAGCGCTGATGGAACAGATGCAAAACCTGAACACTTTGGTTCAGGGACTTGCTGAGCGGGTCCAAGAACAAGAGGCTACACCCCGTCAGGTGACCATGACAACCCCCACACCTCCAGAACCACCTGTTCAGCTCCCTGAAAAATTCAAGGGAGATAGGAAGGATTTCCGATCCTTCAGAGAGGGGTGTAGACTATTTTTTCGGCTCCGTCCTCGCTCTTCTGGGGATGAGAGCCAAAAAGTGGGAATTATCATGTCCCTTCTGCAAGGCCCACCGCAGGAATGGGCATTCTCCTTACCTCCCAATGCAATTGAGTTGACTTCAGTTGATTATTTTTTTTCAGCCCTAGGGCTGTTGTATGATGACCCTGACCGGACTGCGGTGGCCGAACGCCAACTGACCTCCTTACGTCAGGGTAAGAGACCAGTAGAAGACTACTGCGCAGAGTTCCGGCAGTGGTGTATCCCGTCCACCTGGAATGATTCTGCCTTGCGGTATCAGTTTCGGCTGGGTCTTGCGGACCAGTTGAAGGACTTGCTAGTGGCCTACCCCCCTCCAGAGACCTTGGAGGAAACCATGACCTTAGCTATAAGGGTTGATAGACGTATGCGGGACAGACGCAGGGAAAAGGGAATCTCTGACTCGTTCAAAGCCCCATCATCTGTTGCTTCCTTCTCTAAGTCTTCTTCTCCCCTGTCACTATCTCAAGAAGAACCAATGCAAATTGGAGCGACAGATGCTAAGACCCGACGGGCCTATCGACTACAGCACAATCTGTGCCTATACTGTGGCAAGGCCGGACATCGTGTACAGGAATGTACATCCAGACCTGGATCACCGCCGGAAAACTCCAGCGCCTGAATGATTGTCGAGGGGGTCATTCAGGCGCACAGGTACCGCTCGATATGAAAAATAAGTTGATGGTGCCCATTTCACTATTTTTAGGTGAAAAATGTATTTCTGGGTTTGCCCATGTGGATTCTGGGGCATCTGCTAATTTTATTAATTCTGGGTTCTGGTCCTCTCTGGGGGTATGTCCGCTTCAGCTTAAGTGCCCGCTGAGTATTACTGGAGCGGATTTTACCCCATTGGCTCAGGGTAAGGTGAAATATATAACTCCCTCTCTTGATGTAAGGGTGGGTTCTATTCACTTCGAGTCATTGGAATTTTTAGTTATGGATAATTTGTCTTCAGACATTATTCTGGGGTTACCTTGGTTGGCACAACACAACCCAACATTTGATTGGTCCACCAGGGAATTGGTCAAATGGGGATCTAACTGTGCTTCGCATTGTGTTGCGCTGAATGTTGCAGATTGTTCTCCGGTTGAAGGAGAGATCCCTGAGTTTTTGTCAGATTTTGCAGATGTGTTTGATGAAAAAGCAGTAGATGTCTTACCGCCACATCGCCCATATGATTGTGCTGTTGATTTGGTTCCAGGGTCCAGGTATCCGAGGGGAAGAATTTTTAATTTGTCTAGGCCTGAGAGAGAGGCAATGCGTGAATACATCAAAGATAGTTTACGTAAAGGCCACATTCGCCCTTCTTCTTCTCCTATGGGTGCGGGATTTTTCTTTGTGGGGAAAAAAGATGGGGGCCTGCGCCCCTGTATTGACTATCGTGAGCTAAATAAAATTACAGTGAAAAACCAGCACCCTCTTCCTCTTATTCCTGATTTGTTTAATCAGATTGTTGGGGCTAAGTGGTTCTCCAAAATTGACCTGCGAGGGGCCTATAATCTGATCAGGATAAGAGAAGGTGATGAGTGGAAGACCGCTTTTAATACTCCCGAGGGGCACTTCGAGTACCTTGTTATGCCCTTCGGATTATGCAATGCGCCCGCGGTCTTTCAACACTTGGTAAATGATGTATTTCGTGAATACCTAGGACGATTTGTAGTGGTGTATTTGGATGACATATTGATTTTCTCTCCTGACTGGTCCTCACACATTTGTCATGTCCGTAAGGTTATGGAACTTTTAAGACAAAATCATTTATTTGCAAAATTGTCAAAGTGCCTGTTCGGCGTTCAGGAGGTTTCATTTTTGGGGTACAGAATCACACCCAACTCTTTTTGTATGGACCCTCTAAAAGTGTCAGCTATTGAAAAATGGGAGCGCCCTAATTGTCTTAAAGCATTACAGAGATTCTTGGGGTTCGCTAACTATTATAGAAAATTTATCAAGGGTTTTTCTGTAATTGCTAAACCCCTAACTGATCTAACTAGGAAAGGGGCTGATTTGGTACACTGGACTCCTGAAGCCGTTCAGGCATTTGACAAGCTTAAAGGATGTTTTTCGGTGGCTCCGGTCTTGACTCAACCTGACTTCGAAAAACCTTTTGTGATTGAAGTGGATGCCTCGGAGGTGGGGGTGGGAGCTGTTCTTTCACAGGGTCCAGAGACACTCACCAATCTCAGACCTATTGCTTACTTCTCTAGGAAATTCTCCAAAACTGAATGCAACTACGACATAGGCAACCGGGAGCTCCTTGCCATAAAATGGGCATTTGATGAATGGAGACATTTTCTAGAGGGGGCTAAGCACAAAATCAAGGTCCTAACTGATCACAAAAATCTGGTGTATCTAGACAAGGCTAAGCGTCTTACTCCTCGCCAGGCTAGATGGGCTCTCTTCTTCACACGTTTTGATTTTGAAATAACTTTCAGACCTGGTTCCAAAAACGTAAGAGCTGACGCCTTGTCCCGTAGCTTTGAGACCAGCAATGTCCCTAGTGGGGAATCAGAGACTATTTTAGCTCCCGGGGTTGTGGTAGCCATTCTACAGCCCGATCTTGCTGCCCAAGTGGTAGAGTCTCAGTCCCTGGCCCCTAAGAACACCCCTGAGAATAAGCTCTTTGTTCCTCCTAACCTTCGTTTAAGAGTACTGGAGGAGACACATTGCTCAGTGTTGGCAGGTCATCCGGGCATAGCTGGCACTCAGTATCTGTTATCACGACATTATTGGTGGCCCTCGTGGGCTCGGGATACTAAGTTGTTTGTAGAAGCCTGTGAGACCTGTGCCAGGTCCAAGGTACCTCGCAGACTCCCCGAGGGTCTGCTTCAACCCTTACCACTGCCTGCGAGACCTTGGACTCATGTCTCTATGGATTTCATCACCGATTTGCCCCCTTCCAGGGGGAAAACGGTGATTTGGGTCGTCATTGACAGATTTTCCAAGATGTGTCACCTCATTCCTCTTAGTAAACTCCCTAACGCTCGTACCCTAGCTTCCCTGTTTATTAACCATATCTTGCGTCTGCATGGGGTCCCTGAAAATATTGTATCCGATAGGGGCGTACAATTCGTATCGAAATTCTGGAAGGAATTCTGTGGTCGCTTAGGTATAACTTTGTCTTTTTCCTCCGCCTTTCATCCGCAATCCAATGGTCAAACCGAGAGGGTCAACCAATCACTGGAACAATTTTTAAGATGTTTTGTTGCAGGGTCACAAGACAAGTGGAAAGAGTACTTGCCTCTAGCTGAGTTTGCACTTAATAACCGAGAAAGTCAATCCCTCAAAATGTCGCCATTCTTTTGTAATTTTGGTTTTAATCCTAGATGTTCTTCAGTACATGCTGCCGAATCTGTTAACCCTTCTGCTGAAAAAATCTACAATAAACTGTGCACAGTTTGGGCCCAGGCTCTTCAGAACCTGGTTAAAGCCCAAGAAAGTTTTAAAAAACAATCTGATAAAAAACGTATATCTGGCCCAGAATATATGGTGGGGGATAAGGTATGGCTCTCTACTAGAAACTTAAGGTTAAAAGCCCCGTCTGGTAAACTTTCTCCAAAATACATTGGTCCTTATGTAATTATGAAAATCATTAACCCTGTGTCTTATCAGTTACAATTACCTAAGAGTTGGAAAATACATGATGTCTTTCATAAATCACTGTTAAAGAAATATGTTAACCCTGTGTTGCCGTCTACTTCCCCTGCTCCCTTGGTCGTCCAAGGTGAACTGGAATACGAGGTGGAGAGAATTCTGGATTCTCGTTGGGTCCAGAGTTCTCTACAATATCTTGTACACTGGAAGGGATTTGGTCCGGAAGAACGGACTTGGGTGGCGAGCAAAGACATGCATGCACCTCGTCTGGTTAGACAATACCACATGCGTAACCCTTCCAGGCCGGGTCCTTTAGGTGAGGGTCCTGAGGCCCCTCATAAGAGGGAGGGTACTGTTAGGAATGTGACTTTGCGCTCCTCAGTCCATGTCGGGCGGCCAAGGAAGCGCTGAGTTTATGTCTGCTGTTGCACTGGTTTTGTGTCTGAATTGTGTTTCACTTCTCAGCCACACCTGCCTGGCCTGTCAGACTTCTGGCAGTGTAGGGGTTACTGCACTGCTAGGTCTGTTCAGCTGAGCTTGATGCTGGGATCTGGGCTGCTCCAATCAGCTGCTGGACCTGGTCTTTTTTCCTGGATAAAAAGCAGTCAGATCCTCTGTTCCCTGCTGGTTATTAGTTGTTTCTAGTCCCAGCTCCCCTGCTCCTTTCCCAGCGTTCCCTGTCCTAATCCCCTTGCTATTGCTCTGCCCGTGTTCTGACCTCTTGCTTGACATTTGACTATCCGCTCTCCTTCTGATTTTGTACTGCGTTGTCTGTTGGTTTTGACCCTGCTAGTTGACTATCCTCTATTGTGTTTTGTTTGTCTGTCTACGTTTTGTGTATCCACCTACGCAGTGTAGGGACCGACTCCGTGGTTGTCCGCGACCGTTTAGGGTCGACTGAGGCAAGTAGGCAGGTGACAGTGGGTGGGTTCAGATCTAGGGCCCACTGTCTTTTGTCTTGTCTACGCCTGCCAGTCCTGACAGCTATTGATGTTTTAATTAAAGTAAAGTATTAATTATTACAGAAAGCTCTTTTACCGGCAATATGAATTAACGGCTTTTATAGAGTTTCCTGTAATAATTAATATTTAATTAATAAAACACATTTTCATTGTAATAAAATTAATTTCGTTGTTCAATAATTTAATTTAAATGAATCCATACTTGTGCAATTAAATATACTGTAAAAAAAATAAATATATATATATAAATATACATTTATTTATATATATATTTATTTTAACAGTATATTTAATTGCGCAATGATGGAGTCGTTTTAATTAAATTATTGAACAACGAAAGTGACTTTTTTAAAACGAAAATGTGTTTTATTAATTAAATATATTAACCATTAGAGGATTCGGCATTATTGCCGATTTGCCAGCTATTTTTTTTTTTCACTATTTTTGCACTTAAATTTTTTCCACTCTTTTCATTGTAATAGCAACTGCAACTACATGAAACAATACCCTATCACACTCCCACTATTGTACTGCAGCTGCAATTATTCAGCCGTTATTGCAAGGTTCGTTTTCGGCTCGGTTCGTAAGAATCCGAACTTCAGGAAAGTTCGGGGTATCGAACCGAACCGAATTTTTCAAAAGTTCGCTCATCCCTACTCCCAATTAATAAGAAATCATCTAAATAATGAATAACACCCCTTTCTGGCACCCCAACACTAACTACCCACTCAACAAAAGTAGCAAAGCTCTCAAAATAAAAACATGACAGTGTGAAACCCAAAGGTAACCAATTGTCAAAGAAGAAATTACCATCAAAGAAAAACCCAAATGAATTAAATCCTTCCGGATTAACGGGCAAAAGTTTAAAAGCTGACTTAACATCACTTTTTGCGAGCAATGCACCTGCAACAAAAGTCCTTAATAAACGTAGTGCATCCTCAAAGGAATCCCCACTAGGGAATGATAAATAATGAATCAACTTAAATGAATTAGGTTCCCTCTTGGGCACAATACCCAAGGGGGACACCCTAAAATCAGGGAAAGGAGGGGCAGGAAATGGGCCTGCCACCCTTCCTTCTCTCACAATTTCTTTAAAACCATGCACAGATTTCAAGTTGTCCACAATAACACAACCCGACCCAGTATAAGCCGGTACATGAAAACCATATGCAAAGCCAGTGTAAATGAGGTCAGCCCTCTGTCTGCCTGGGTAGGCTTCTAGCCAAGGGGACATGTTTTGGAGGCTCACTGGTGTCCACACTTTTAACAACTGCCTCTCTGGTGGTGGGCTGCTGAGACGCCTGCGCTGCTTTTTTGAAGCAGCGGGACATTGAGTGTTGTCCGCCACAGTGAGAGCATTCGTGGCGATATTTGCAATTGGCTGCCCATTTACACTGGCCTTCGTTATATGCAAAACAAAATCCTGTTCTACGAAAATTAGACTGCGCATTAACCGGTTGCTTAGACATCACACTCCTCTGTGGAAACATTAGGTTTAGCCACAACCCAACATCTTTTGAACCAAAACGCATATTAGGGTGCACTGCAAGTTTTTGACGATACATTTCGTCGTATGAAAACCATCCCATACCACCAAAATGTCTATATGCTTCCAAAATACTGTCAAGATGTCAAGCTGAACATAATTCGGTATGCTTTTCTCCCAGCACCGCACTATAAATACAAAACCCCTGGATCCAATTAAATATTGATCTAGGCACTCTTTTCCGAAATACCAGTACCTTATTCCAAACATGTAGGAACTGAGCGCTCCCGAAATAAGGTAGGCATAGCTGAAATATCCCATACATTGGCCAAAGGTGGCATAACTGGTGCCCCCTTTGCCAATAAGCCACAAAATTGCCTTACAGCAGGATTAGCAAGTAACACAGAAACATCAGACATGGCAGGGTTAACTGCCAACTCACCCACAGCTGCTGAAGACGATCCTCCTGGCTGCTGTGGTGCTGAAGTAGAAGCTGAGGGAGGCTGGAACTCAACGGCAGATTGGCTACTGGCATGCCCCTGAGAGTGCCTGCTGGCTTGTCTGCCGGAATGCCTGCTGGAGTGCTTGCTGTGGTGCCCGCTTGAATGCCTGCTGGAGTGCCCGCTGGAGTGCCCCCTGCATTGACTGCCGACCAACCTACTTTCTTCTGTGCGACCTCTGCCAGGAGACTCTCTGGGACCTGACCTCTCACGGCTTGCCGGACGGCTGCTTCCAGGGGGGGGCCAAAGAAGGCAGAGGATAGTTAGCTCTTTTACCCCTCCGCCTCCGCTTGACCGGCCTTTCCTCCCTCCGCAGCTCACCCTCTTCTGGCTCCTCGCTTGCCGCTTGCTCGTCTTGTCTAGGGGGCAGTATCACACCAATCTGGTAGGGGCACTGCTCGCGACCACTGGGGGCTCTTCCAGGCATCTCCGCAGCCAGGCCTCTCCGCCGGAGCTCTCTGCTCTCCTCAGCAATGCCGACAGCAGATCCTCCATCTTGATGACACCGGAATCGGATGGCGGTGGGCGGGACTTCCGGTTGCCGGGCCGCTCCTCCCCTTCAGACGTCGCTCACCGCTGCCGACGGCACCTCAGGACACCTGCTGCTGCGGACTGCTGCTGCGATGCCACGCCGGCCCAAAGGAAACAACTTGACCGCGTCGCGTGTCCGCTCCCCCGCTGCTGGGCAATTCTCCGCCGCTCTCCACTCGGCCTCTGGCTTCAGCTGGTCCACGCCGCTCCTCTCAGCTCCACCGGACCTCTTCAGTCTTCCTCCTCAGGTAGCTTCTTCTCCTAGGGATCAGCGCCGACTGAGCTCACAGCGCTGGGACTTTCCTTAAAGGGGTATTCCAGGGAAAATCCATAAATTAGCAATGGAAAGGGTTAACCAAGGTTAACCCTTTCCTAATATACTTACCTGTCCGTTTTTGGCCCCCCAAGGAGATCTCCGGTCCGGTCACGTGATGGTCCGGGCTGCAACTCGCGGATCCTCTTCTTCCGGTTCGGTGACGTCACCATAGCGGGCCGGCGTCGGCTCTCCTATTAGCAGCAGAGCACTAAACCCTGACTGGCTTGGTAGCGTGTAGCCAATCAGGGTTCAGTGCTCTGTGTCCCTGCTGTACCAAGTTAGCCGGGTGCTGATGTCCCCGGCCCCCCTCCTTCATGTATTATCACCCCGATCTCTCCCCCGGCCCTCTGTATAATTACCCCGATCTCTCCCCCGGCCCCCTTCCTTCATGTATTATCACCCCGATCTCTCCCCCGGCCCTCTGTATAATTACCCCGATCTCTCCCCCGGCCCTCTGTATAATTACCCCGATCTCTCCCCCGGCCCCCCTCCTTCATGTATTATCACCCCGATCTCTCCCCCGGCCCCCCTCCTTCATGTATTATCACCCCGATCTCTCCCCCGGCCCCCCTCCTTCATGTATTATCACCCCGATCTCTCCCCCGGCCCTCTGTATAATTACCCCGATCTCTCCCCCGGCCCCCCTCCTTCATGTATTATCACCCCGATCTCTCCCCCGGCCCTCTGTATAATTACCCCGATCTCTCCCCCGGCCCCCCTCCTTCCTGTGTATACAGTCCTATTCAAAGATCGCTCAGCCCCCGGTGTAACTGCTGCCTGCGCTGGCCCCGATCTCCGCACCTGTACTCAGCTGACAGGCGCTGTGTACGAAGCAAGGAAGAAATCTCTCCTGCACTCACTTACACAGCGCCTGTCAGCTGAGTACAGGTGCGGAGATCGGGGCCAGCGCAGGCAGCAGTTACACCGGGGGCTGAGCGATCTTTGAATAGGACTGTATACACAGGAAGGAGGGGGGCCGGGGGAGAGATCGGGGTAATTATACAGAAGGCCGGGGGAGAGATCGGGGTAATTATACAGAGGGCCGGGCGAGAGATCGGGGTAATTATACAGAGGGCCGGGGGAGAGATCGGGGTGATAATACATGAAGGAGGGGGGCCGGGGGAGAGATCGGGGTAATTATACAGAGGGCCGGGGGAGAGATCGGGGTGATAATACATGAAGGAGGGGGGCCGGGGGAGAGATCGGGGTGATAATACATGAAGGAGGGGGGCCGGGGGAGAGATCGGGGTAATTATACAGAGGGCCGGGGGAGAGATCGGGGTGATAATACATGAAGGAGGGGGGCCGGGGACATCAGCACCCGGCTAACTTGGTACAGCAGGGACACAGAGCACTGAACCCTGATTGGCTACACGCTACCAAGCCAGTCAGGGTTTAGTGCTCTGCTGCTAATAGGAGAGCCGACGCCGGCCCGCTATGGTGACGTCACCGAACCGGAAGAAGAGGATCCGCGAGTTGCAGCCCGGACCATCACGTGGCCGGACCGGAGATCTCCTTGGGGGGCCAAAAACGGACAGGTAAGTATATTAGGAAAGGGTTAACCTTGGTTAACCCTTTCCATTGCTAATTTATAGATTTTCCCTGGAATACCCCTTTAAATTCAAACTGAATCTCCCGCACTTTTTCCAACGGCCAATCACAGCTGACTGCCCGACCGTTGATCCAATTAGCTGATGGCAACAGCTGTTCAGGGAGAATCTTCTAGAACCGGACCGAACCACCTGTGAGGAGAAAAAGGGGGGGGGGGGGCGAAACAGGTAATGGGACAGACCAAGTCTGCCCTATACAAATATACATAGCACCTGGGGGGAGCTGCAATTCCGTGTGTCCCCCCATTAATTTGGGGGGGCCCTTCGCATCTACCTCATGGCTGATGCCTCATATAGTGTGTGCTCCTCCATCTACCTCATGGCTGATGCCCAGGGGCGGGCTGGGCCGGGGGGCAGGGTGGCATCTGCCCCCCGGGCCGGTCTTCCTCAGTACATTACAGGGCCGCACTGCCCCAGCGCTCTCCTCTCCTCACATAAATAAGCTGCAGGGCCGTCCTGTAATGTGGGCGGCTGAAGCTCCCTCCCCCCTCCCCCCGTTAAGCCCCGCCCCCCCCCCCGTGGACTCGTCCCATGTTCCTCCTGGCCCGGGACTTCCTGCCCCCAGCAGGCCTTGGGATGGTTATGTGTGGGGCCTCACAGCAGCTGCAGCCTGTGCTGCCATAGCAGGAGATCAGCAGTGTGGAGAGCAGGAGGCTACAGGCTGCTAACCTCCAGCTACACAGCGGCCTCCATCTACAGGGCTTCCTGACCATCTCCCCTCCTGTCCTGGGCTCCACTGCAGGAAATGTCAGGTACCTCAGGCTGTAGATAGCAGAGAGGTCGGGACAGAGAAGAGAAGGGGGTCTGCAGAGCTGGGCTGAGAGAAGCACACACACTAGCATCAGTTCCCCCAACCCCTTGTAGCTGCTGCCCTGTTCCCCCTATAGCTGCACCCTCTCCCCCAGGCTGCTTTGCCCCTGTCCACCTGTAGCTGATATGTACCTCCTAAGCTGCTGTTTCTCCCCTTCAGGCTGCTAGGCCCCCACACACTTCTGGCTGTTCCCCATAGCATTAGGATCCCTAATTGTACTAGAAGACGTCCAGTTATACTACACAAAAGTAAGTGTGACTGTGTATGTATGACAGAACTATGTATACGTGTCTGTAACATGTATGTGTATTTGCATATATGGCCAGGTTTACACTATGTAAAAACAACGGCCGTTATTTGTGAAATAACGGCCATTTTCTTTTGCACAACTACAGCCGTTATGAAATATGGCTGTTTTTACACAGAGTGAACCTGGCCTATGTGAGTAATATTTACACGTGTATGTATGTGTATATATATATATATATATATATATATATATATATATACACATACACACGTTAGGGCCCTATTCCACGGGAGCGATAATCGGCCGAATCTGCCCGATTATCGCTCGGTGGAATAGAGAGAACGATCAACCGATGATCATGTCATCTGCTGATCGTTCATTTAGGGCCAGACCTAAACTCATTGGTCCCCCACCACGCATCGCTACGCTGGAAAAGCGGTGCGCGGCGGGCGACCGACAATTTGTGAAGCAGCACCATACTTGTCCGGGCTTTTCCTGCACGCAATCTTCCTCCCCGGGTCCCGCTCGCAGCATCAGCAGCTCCGGAGCGGCCTGACTGAGCTGTCAGATCGCTCAGCCAATTACAGGCCGGGACCGCCACGGCCAGTGATTGGCTGAGCGGTCTGACAGCTTAGTCAGGCCGCTTCGGAGCTGCTGATGTTACGCCACGGGACCCGGGGAGGAAGACTGAGTGCAGGAGAAGCGCGGACAGGTAATTGCTGCATGGGCATCGGTAACTATGTCCCTGCAGCCCTCGCTTAACGATCATCGGGGCCGTGGAATAGGCCCAGTAAACGAGCACCGATCTAGCAGAATTTCGAATTTGCGCGATAACGGTCGAATTCGAACGATAATCGTACGTGTAAACACAGCGAATGATCAAACGATGAGCAAAAAATCGTTCATTTTGATCTTTCAACATGTTCTCAAATCATCGTTGATCGTACGCAAAAATTCGCAGATCGTACAGTGTAAACAGTCTTTCAACGATTTCCCCTATGTGTGAGATAGGCTTAAACGATTGCAAAATGATCGCAATGCGAATATTCTGTACGATGTATCATTCCGTCTAAATGCCGATCGTTTTAAAAAAAAAAATCGTTCATTCAAAATCGTTAATCGCGCGATCGGGCGAATTATCGCTACGTGTAAAAGTACCATAAGGCTTGGTTCTCATTTGTGTTTTTTTTTTTTACCTGCTCCTGATCATTGGCGGATACACACTCAATATGCATACACAACAATATGTATCCATACAGAACGATGCACACCCATACAGAACCATACAGTACAATATACACCCATACAGAACCATACAGTACAATATACACCCATACAGTACAATATACACCCATACAGAACCATACAGTACAATATACACCCATACAGAACCATACAGTACAATATACACCCATACAGTACAATATACACCCATACAGAACCATACAGTACAATATACACCCATACAGTACAATATACACCCAAACAGAACCATACAGCACAATATACACCCATACAGAACCATACAGTACAATATACACTCATACAGAGCCATACAGTACAATATACACCCATACAGTACAATATACACCCATACAGCACAATATACACCCAAACAGAACCATACAGTACAATATACACCCATACAGTACAATATACACCCATACAGAACCATACAGTACAATATACACCCATACAGTACAATATACACCCATACAAAACCATACAGTACAATATACACCCATACAGTACAATATACACCCATACAAAACCATACAGTACAATATACACCCATACAGTACAATATACACCCATACAGTACAATATACACCCATACAGAACCATACAGTGCAATATACACCCATACAGTACAATATACACCCATACAGAACCATACAGTACAATATACACCTATACAGAACCATACAGCACAATATACACCCATACAGAGCCATACAGTACAATATACACCCATACAGCCATACAGAACAATATACACCCATGCAGTACAATATACACCCATACAGAACCATACAGTACAATATACACCCAAACAGAACCATACAGCACAATATACACCCAAACAGAACCATACAGTACAATATACACTCATACAGAGCCATACAGTACAATATACACCCATACAGTACAATATACACCCATACAGCACAATATACACCCAAACAGAACCATACAGTACAATATACACCCATACAGTACAATATACACCCATACAAAACCATACAGTACAATATACACCCATACAGTACAATATACACCCATACAAAACCATACAGTACAATATACACCCATACAGTACAATATACACCCATACAGTAAAATACACCCATACAGAACCATACAGTGCAATATACACCCATACAGTACAATATACACCCATACAGAACCATACAGTACAATATACACCCATACAGAACCATACAGCACAATATACACCCATACAGAACCATATACACCCATACAGAACCATACAGTACAATATACACCCATACAGTACACTATACACCCATACAGAACCATACAGTACAATATACACCCATACTATGGCTGGGTTCACACTATGTATATTTGAGGCTGTATTTGTGAGGCTGTATAGCAACCAAAACCAGGAGTGGATTGAAAACACAGAAAGGCTATGTTCACATAATGTTGTAATTGAGTGGATGGCCGTCATTTAATGGCAAATTTTTGCTGTTATTTTAAAACAACGGCTGTTATATTGAAATAATGGCCGTTATTTACTGTTATATGGCGGCCATCCACTCAATTTCAACATTGTGTGAACAGATCCTTTCTGTGTTTTCAATCCACTCCTGGTTTTGGTTGCTATGAGGACCTGACTTGAGGACCAAATACTGCCTGAAGTATACAGTGTGTGAACCCAGCCTATATACAGTACAATATACACCCATACAGAACCATACAGTGCAATATACACCCATACAGTACAATATACACCCATACAGAACCATACAGTACAATATACACCCATACAGAACCATACAGCACAATATACCCCCATACAGAACAATACAGTACAATATACCCCCATACAGAACAATACGCACCCATACAGAACAATATACACCCATACAGTACAATATACACCCATACAAAACCATACAGTACAATATACACCCATACAGTACAATATACACCCATACAGAACCATCCAGTACAATATACACCCATACAGTACAATATACACCCATACAGTGAAATACACCCATACAGAACCATACAGTGCAATATACACCCATACAGAACCATACAGTGCAATATACACCCATACAGTGCAATATACACCCATACAGAACCATAATATAATTTTAGACTTCCAGCAAAAGTGATAAAAACTATAGTGAAAATACAGAAACCCCAGTTTCCCAGCATATTGTATTGTAGTCAGTATGATGGAGGTCACTCAGTTTTCCCATTATCTTATATTTAGTATGATGGAGGTCACCCAGCTTTCTACCAATCCTATACTCAGTATGATGGTGGTCATCCAGCTTTCCCACTATCTTATACTCATTATGATGTGGTCACCCAGCTTTCCCACCATCTTATACTCAGTGGTTGGTAGCTTCAGGGAGCTGTTTAGTAAATCTATACTGTTCAGCTGGAAACCACATCAGCACAATTGTGCAAATTGGTTCCCTTTAAGGAGCACTCCAGCCCTTATTACCCTCCACACATCAGTGCAGGGACAGTAGATGGTAGCCTGGACCTGTACTCCTGCCAGCGGCGATGTTCCAACAGTTCAGATAACGTCTCCAGCCCTTCCGGTCATTTGTGACCAGGGAATTCCTACTGCTCTGTGTGAAGAGGCCAGATGTCACTTTGTCAATGTAAGTCTATGGGACGGTTCCGTGTCAGCGCTGAGCCGTCCCATAGACTTATACAGGAAAAAGATCTCCGACCCCTTCACAGCGAGCAGTAGGAATTCCCTGTTTACAAATGACTGGAAGGGCTGAATGTGTTATCCAAAATGTCAGAACATTGCTGCTGGAGGAAGTATTGGAGTGGCTGCCATCTACCTTCCCTGCACTGATGTGGGGAGCGTAATAATAAGTGAGGGCCAGAGTGGTCCTTGAAGGATGGGCCGTTGGGCGGCTTCTCATGGGCCACTACTGTGTGCTTGCCCCCCAGGCTAAAATTTGCCAGCCAGCCCCTGCTGATACATATAGTGTGTGCTCCTCCTACATCTTCCCCAGTACTGATACCTCATATAGTGTGTGCTCTATATTTTTAACCCTATCATTATCCATAGAGTCACTATGATGTGGACCATTATGGCTTCTGCTCTAAAATGCAGCTAAGAAAATGTCAGGAAAATCCTCCTAGAAAAGCTGAACTTTTTATGGGAATAATCAGAATCCCTGTTGGTGCTGTGTAATGAATACTATGTAATACGATGGTAAACGTGATTGACTATAGGTATAAGAGGCTGTTCACATTTATGTCAGCACATTAATTAAGAAGGAAAGGTTGTTGGATCTATGGCTCCAGGTATAACATCACTATGACTGCTGTCGCCTGCACTGGTGCACTGAATGTGGCATGGTCCACAACTATCATACAACTGTGGTGTCCCACCAGTCACACCTGTCGAAAAAGCCTTAATCAAGGTGGTGATGAAGGTAGCATTTTCTCATTGTTTTCTATGTGAGCTCTCCCCCTTGTATGCACTATGGGGGAGATTTATCAACAGGGGATTTTTCTAGATGTGGTCTATCTCTGCTTTGGCATAGACTGGTCTATTTAATGTACAATTTACTATCAGGGATAAGCCTGGTCTATTTTCTGTGGTGCTGATTTCTTTGTCTCAGAATTGTCTCTAAATGGTCTCAGAATTGTCTCTGAATAGTCTCATTGGCCCTGGTTTGCCTCGTAGGTAATAAGGATTTTGTTTTTCCTTTCTTTTTCAGATACCGGTATGCAGAAGACTACGTTGGATTCATTTAGACTACGTCGATGACCAGCGGACCTTAAGGTGACTCTGTTCCCTACAATCTGACCCCCCAATAGCTGCTTTTAATCCAAGATCTGTCCTGGGGTCCGTTCGGCAAGTGATGCAGTTATTGTCCTAAAAAACAACTTTTAAACTTGCAGCCCTGTGTCAAACTGGCGTGGCCTAGATTGTGTATGCATCAGGCTGGCACAACCTCTCTGTCCCTCCTCCCCGCCCTCCTCATCATTAGGAATGCTCCAGGCAGATTTTCTACTATTCCTTACCTGTGCCCGGCACATGGGCTGGATCGTTAAGGCACCTGTGTAGTTTTCACTACAGAGGAATAGGAAAAATGGTGAAGAGGGTGGGGAGAAGGGATGGAGGGTTGGTGCAAAGTTAGGGCACAGATACTCCAAGTCATGGCCTTTGGGCACAGGACTGCAAGATTAAAAGTTGTTTTTTAGGACAATTACTGCATCACCTTGGATTAAAAGCAGCTATGCAAAGGTACAAGCGGTTTGGGGGGGACAGATTGTGGGTACAGAGTAGCTTTAATGTTCAATAAAATGGTCAATGAGGGGTGTGGGGGTGTTTTTATTTGAATAAAATTTTTTTCTAGGTGTGTTGTGTTTTCTTTCATTAATTTACAGGCTAAGTAGTGGAATCTGTCTCATAGACTAAATCCATTACTAAGTCGGGTTAGCCGGTATAAAATGGCTAACACTAACCCCCCCATTTTTTCCCCAGTACTCAATGCCACCAGGGGTACTAGGAAGAGTCGGGTGCCAGTAGTCCCAGAGCGGCTGCTGCTTACTTTTTTAACCTGGCTGGTTATGGAAAGGGGGGGGGGGGGGGGGTTGGGGGAATCCTATGCGGTTTTCTTTTCTTAAAATAAGTAATTAAAAAAAAAATATATATGAGATCCGCCCCTCCCCCTTTTCCATAACCAACTGGGTTAAAAACCAAACAGCAGCAGCCTAGTAGTACCAGGGTGGGAGGGGCCCTCCCTAGCCTAATATTACCAGCCTGCTGCCGCCCAGTCCAGGAGCGCCTATTTTGACTCTCTGGAACTACTAGCACCCGACTCTTCCCAGTACCCCTGGTGGCATTTGGTACCGGGTAATAATGGGGGGGTTAGTGTTAGCCATTTTATACTGGCTAACACTAAGTCCCGACTTAGTAGTTGAAACCATCTGATAGACGAAATCCATTACTAAGTCTGTAAATTAATGAAAGAAAACACAACACACCTAGAAAAAAAAATCAAATAAAAACACCCCAAACCACTCGTTGACCATTTTATTGTACATTAAAGTCTGCTGGTCACCGACGTAGTCCAAACGAATCCGATGTAATCCTCTGCATTCCGGTATCTGAAAAAGAAAAAAATACAAGCAAAAATAAACAGAAAGTAAGTGGTTAAGTCCCTGGGAGCCGGACTGTGAACGGGAGAGGATGCTGGTGGATGAAGGACCTGTGATCTTTGTCATGTGACGAGGGGTCGTCCCCTCTTATACCTCCCCTCTATGCTGTGAGTTGTAGTTCTCATATCTCCTCCTGTGATGTCCTCTGATCTCCCATAATAACAGGCTGTCCATGCTGGGAGTTGTAGTTCTCTTCTTATATCTCCTCTTGTGATGTCCTCTGATCTCCTATAATAACAGGCTGGACACGCTGGGAGTTGTAGTCCTATTATATCTCCTCCTGTAATGTCCTCTGATCTCCCATAATAACAGGCTGGACACGCTGGGGGTTGTAGTTCCCCCTGGTATACCTCATGTAATGCCTCCTGATTGTAACTCCATTCTAGCCTGCTCTATGGTGAACAAGCTAGAATACAGACTCCAGGGGGACGACCTCCTTCTAGCAACTTCATTCTAGTCCATTCTAGCATGGATCCGATCTCACCAACAGGCGCAGAGCGATGACGTCATCACACCTGCTGGTGGATCCACAAGGCGCACACAAGGGAGAAGAGGACCCGTCCCCTGCCTGGATTAGTGAGTATGGTTTTATTTTTTTATTTTCTTGTGTTGAGGGAGAGCAGGGGGGGCATTTCTATGGGGGCAGGGGGCATTACTATGGGGGCAGAGCAGGGGACATTACTATGGGGCAGATAAGGGGGCATTTCTATGGGGGCAGGGGGCATTTCTATAGGGGCAGGGGACATTTCTATGGGGGCAGGGGGCATTTCTATGGGGGCAGGTGACATTACTATGGGGGCAGAGGGCATTATTACTATATGGAGGGCACAACATGGGGACATTATTACTATATGGGGGGCTCAGCAAGGAACCCGCAAACCTCCTTACTTTACTGCACATGACACCAAACAGCGGAGTTACTACTGTATAGGTGGTATATACTGTATGGGTGTATAGGTGGTATATACTGTATGGGTGGGAAAAAGGGAAGGAAGTTGCTGGAAATGTGCGGAGCCTAAGATGTTTGTCTGACAGGTCCTGAAGAGAAGAATTGTAGCTTGAAGAAATCATCATGGTGGTCTGGGCCAGTTGCAGAGAAAAAGGTAAGTGACACCTCAGATCAAAGAAGACGTCTCCTGTGAGTTACTGAATTACGTTTTTTTTCGGTATTTTGTCAAACTTTATTTGGTAGGTGTGCCCCGAGGTGTGCTATACAAAGGGGCCCGCTGAGGCTCTCTCGCCCAAGGGCCCACAAAAACCTGGAGCCGGCCCTGACCGTAGGGCATGGAATCACAGCTTGATGATGGGATTCCCTGCTCCTGTACTGTAAGGAGGGGTGCGCTATGCACCCCTCCTTATGGTACAGCCCCAGAGGGTTAGTAGTGATGCTACTGCATCACTACTTAACTCCTTACACTCCGTGAACCAGGCGCACTGCACCCGACCCACGAACAAACTGGCTCCACATTAGGTGGTGAAATACACCAGTTGCACATGATAAATCATGCCTACTTTCAGTGTAAGATGAAGTAGGCATGATTGGTATATATAAGGGAAAAGTCGCAAAATTTTACACAGCTATGCGGTTGCGCAAAATTTTGTGAAAGGTTTATATTTTTTATAAATCTCCACTTATGTATTTTGTTGACCAATAGAGATACATTCTTCCTCTTCTGCCTATCACTATTCTTCTTCCTCTTTACACACATTCTTTCCACCACTCACAGGGGCTCTTACACATCCCTGAGCTAGTACTTACTTGGTAAGAGGAAGTGAAGTGGTAGTCTTACCCAGATTCTCGTGGTAAGTGGACACACAGTGCAGACGTCCCTGTTGTAGCCAAGCCAGGGCCAGGACCTTTGATCTGGACTGTTTAATCTTTGGTCCGAGTGTACAACTCACGTTTATGAAGCAGCCAGAGACACTTAGTTTCTCCAGTCTATCTACTATAGCCACTATGCAGTGCTATGCACTATAAGAGAGACAAAGTTGGAGATAAAACCAGCCCACGCTTAGAACCTCTCTTCAAAGTGCAGGGCAGTATCCTGATTCAGAGACATTGACCTGGATAGAACAAAGCAACCAGGAAAGGTCTACGTATTCTATCTCACAATGCAGGTGACAATGGGACATCCACGGACACTTAGCTTTACTCAGGTAGATAGGGCTGGGGCTTGTATCACCTTAGTAGGACGAGTACCTTGACACTATAGGGCCGAAGGTGGTCAGAGACACAATAGTCTAAACACGGGAAGTAACTCCTCACTCTCAAGTCTCAAATATCTCTCTAAAGTTCCAGCATAGCATAATACTACTTTGGGGTGGGACCCTCCTGACAAACTCCTCTCCTCTATGCTGCACTACTCTACTCTAAACTCTACAAACACAATTATCTCCACTGCATTCTTCTCTTTCAAGTACCTCTGCAGCACAACTCAAGTTGAAGCACTACAGTCTATACTAAGATATTTATTTCTGCCAAAGTGTTGTATATTATTCAGAGATCTGAACAGTAAAAGCTGTTCTATTTTTTATCATTGGGACTCAGTCATCCTTTCCTCAGCACCAACATCTTACACTAACAAGACATACCTTAGGTTAATTTTCCACTTTTCTGTGAGTGACGGTACCGATAGTCCGGGTGGGTCAAATGCCACTCAGGACTACTGTGACAAGAGCCCAAGGGACCCATCACAACCCATCAGGTCACCAATCATCTGGGGAACCGTACGTACTGGCCACACTAAAAACAGGTAATACCATCCCGCCTATGTGCTGCACTAGCACTCGCATCATGACAACTAACATCACTGGCCAAGTGTAACAACACCTACACGGTACTGCACAAAAACACCACACAACCACTAACCCCTGAATCAATGAACAATATGTATGTCTCATGGCCCTATGGAAAACCTTAATAGACCTATGGAGGACATTAAGAGGTGAATGTTATGAAGAACAAGTAAGAGTAAATGGTAAAGTCCAATAGATTTGGTTAAGAAAGTCTTATATACGGTGTTATGCTTTTCTGCCTTATTTCCATGTAAATGGCTTATCGGGTGGATACGGTAAGGGCATGTTTGTCTGTACTCTCTTACCTCATAACTGAGTAAAAGTAAATATTCTGCAGTAAAAGTCTGCTAATCCTTACTTGAGTCTCTTCCAATAATAACAAATACCGTATAAACATATCATTAAAGGGGTAGTTCAAAGGAAAAAAAAAATCTTTCGAATCAACTGGTGCCAGAAAGTGCCGGAGATTTGCAATTTACTTCTAATAAAAAAAAAATCTCAAGTCTTCCAGTACTTATCAGCTGCTGCATGGAGAGGTGTATTTTTTCATTGATCCCTTTGAGTAATCATTGGTATTGTTCGTAAAAGTCCCTTAGGGAGACTACAGAAGCTGACTATCCTGACTTTACTCCAAAAGCTCTTTAGAGTACAGTGGCTATACATAATATCCCCATATAAATGAGCGCCATGTTTGACAATGCGGCCCAATGTACATCTTGTGCGATGTATGCAATCCTTGATCAACCGATCGAGGGTGCATACCATTGTGGGAGATGTGTGCATGTTGCTGGTTTGAAAGCCCAGATCCTGGATCTAAATGAGCGGCTGCAACGATTGAGATGTATTAGCAAACTGGAAAGGGGTCTGGTGCTCACTGAGCAAGCGCTCCAAGGGGTAGATGGGGGAGAGAGTGATAGCATGGAGGTACAGGAGGAAGAGGCAGCTAGTTGGGTCACAGTTAGAAAAAGGGGTAGAGGGAAGAGTCTGAGGGAGGCCAGTCCTGATCTGGCACACCCCAACAAGTTTGCCAAATTGGCGGATGAGGGGGATGTTGATTCAGGGGTGGCATTGCTGCAGCAGGACACTGCCTCTGAAAGCCAGGGGGGTGTCTGCTCCAGTAAGGTGGGAAACAGGAGTTCAGGGCAGGCCAGACAGGTACTGGTAGTGGGGGACTCAATTATTAGGGGGACAGACAGGGCAATCTGTCACCGGGATCGTCGAACAGTGTGTTGCCTTCCTGGCGCTCGAGTTCGTCACATCGCGGATCGGGCTGACAGATTACTGGGAGGGGCTGGCGATGACCCAGCAGTCATGGTGCACATTGGCACCAATGATAAAGTTAGAGGTAGGTGGCGGGTCCTTAAAAACGATTTCAGGGACTTAGGCAGGAAGCTTAAAACTAGGACCTCCAAGGTGATATTTTCTGAAATATTACCTGTACCGCGAGCCACACCTGAGAGACAGCGGGAGATTAGGGAGGTAAATAAGTGGCTCAAGAGCTGGTGTAGGATAGGGGGGTTTGGGTTCATGGAGAACTGGGCCGACTTCTCGGTCGGTTACAGGCTCTACGGTAGGGACGGGCTGCATCTCAATGGGGAGGGTGCAGCCGTACTGGGGGAGAAGATGGCTAAGAGGTTGGAGGAGTGTTTAAACTAGGGACCGGGGGGGAGGGCAACTACAATATAGTAAGTAAAGACAGAGTAGATGGAGAGCTGGGCCTAGATTATGGAACTGGGGGTGGAGCGGCGGGAGGGGTTAGAATAGTCACTAGTGATAAAAGGAAAGGGAATATGGACAAACATATTAAATGTATGTATACTAATGCTCGAAGCCTCACTAATAAAGCTGAGGAATTAGAACTCATAATGGTTGAAGAGAAATATGATATAGTGGGGATAAGCGAGACATGGCTGGACGAGACCTATGACTGGGCCGTTAATATCCAGGGTTATAGTCTATTCAGAAATGACCGTAAAAATAAGAAAGGGGGAGGGGTCTGTCTATATGTTAAATCATGCCTTAAGCCCATTCTGCGGGAGGATATATGTGATGATAATGTGGAGTCTCTTTGGGTAGAAATAAGGGGAGGGACGAAGAATAATAAAATTCTTATAGGAGTGAGTTATAAACCTCCAAGTATAGTGGAAGAATCAGAAAATCTTCTTATAAGACAAATAGATGTGGCAGCGAAGCAGGGGGAAGTCATTATTATGGGGGACTTTAACTACCCAAATATCAACTGGAAAGCAGAAACCTGCAGCTCCAGGAAGGGAAGCGTGTTTTTGGAAATAGTAAAAGATAATTACCTTTCCCAACTAGTAGAGGAACCAACAAGAGGGGGGGCCCTTCTGGACCTGATCTTAACCAATAGGCCCGACAGAATATCAAAAATAGAGGTGGGGGGTCACCTAGGTAATAGTGACCATAACATAGTAAGTTTTCAATTATCCTTCAATAAAATTATTAGTAGAGGGGCTACAAAAACATTAAATTTCAGGAAGACTAATTTCCAAAAACTAAGAGAGGACCTTGGGAACATAGACTGGGACAATGCCTTCAGAAATAAAAGTACACAAGAGAAATGGGACATATTTAAGAGCATCCTGGGTAAATCGTGTGAACGACACATACCATATGGGAATAAACGTAGTAGAAATAAGAGAAATCCAATGTGGTTAACTACAGCTGTAAGGGGTGCAATAAATGATAAGAAACAAGCATTCAGACAACTAAAACAAGAAGGTAGTGGGGAAGCATTGAGCAACTATAGTCAGAAGAATAGAATGTGTAAAACACAAATAAAAGAAGCAAAAATAGCAACAGAAAGAAGGATAGCCACAGAAAGTAAAACAAATCCCAAAATGTTCTTCACCTATATAAATAACAAAAGACTTAAAACCGAAAATGTTGGTCCCCTCAAAAATAATCTGGGTGTAATGGTGGAGGGGGAAGAGGAAAAGGCCAATCTACTAAATACATTCTTCTCTACTGTATTCACAGAGGAGAATCCCATAACAGACGACATGACTAGGGATAATGTTAATCCTCCCATAAATCTCACCTGCCTAACACAGTAAGAAGTGGGAAAACGCCTTAAAAACATTAAAATCCATAAGTCACCGGGCCCAGAAGGTATCCATTGTAGAGTTTTGCAAGAATTAAATACTGTGTTGGACAGACCGTTATTCCTAATATTTAAAGATTCTATTACGACAGGGATTGTTCCACAGGACTGGCGCATAGCTAATGTGGTACCAATATTCAAGAAGGGGTCAAAGAGTGATCCTGGAAACTACAGGCCCGTAAGTCTAACATCTATAGTAGGTAAAGTATTTGAGGGGATTGTAAGAGATGCTATACTGGAGTATCTTAATGAAAATGATCTTATGACGCAGCACCAGCATGGATTTATGAGGGATCGGTCCTGTCAGACTAATCTGATCGGCTTCTATGAAGAGGTAAGTTATAGACTGGACCTGGGGGAGGCTGTGGATGTTGTGTATCTGGACTTTTCAAAGGCATTTGATACTGTGCCGCATGAAAGGTTGGTCTACAAAATGAGGATTCTGGGACTGGGGGAAAACGTATGCAAATGGGTAAGTAACTGGTTGTGTGATAGAAAACAGAGGGTGGTCATTGATGGAAAATATTCAGATTGGGTTTTAGTTACTAGTGGGGTACCACAGGGGTCAGTGTTGGGTCCACTTCTTTTTAATATTTTTATTAATGATCTTGTAGAGGGGCTACAGAGTAGAATCTCCATTTTTGCAGATGATGCTAAACTGGGTAAAGTAATCAGTACAGAGGAGGATAATATCATATTACAGAGGGATTTGGAGAAGCTAGAGGCTTGGGCGGAGAAATGGCAAATTAAGTTTAATGTGGATAAATGTAAGGTTATGCATTTGGGCCATAGAAATAATAAGTACAGTTATGTGCTAAATAATAAAACACTGGGTAAAACTACTTCCGAAAAGGACCTGGGGGTATTGGTGGACAGTAAACTCAACTTTAGTGATCAGTGCCAGGCAGCAGCTGCCAAGGCTAATAAAATAATGGGGTGCATCAAAAGAGGTATAGATGCTAAAGATGAGAACATAGTTTTGCCTCTTTATAAATCACTAGTCAGACCACATATGGAATACTGTGTACAGTTTTGGGCACCGGTATATAAGAAGGACATAGGTGAACTGGAGCGGGTGCAGAGGAGGGGACCAAGGTCATTAAGGGAATGGGTGGGTTACAGTACCAAGACAGGTTATCAAGCTTGGGGTTATTTACGCTAGAAAAAAGACGTCTTAGGGGGGATCTGATCACAATGTACAAATATATGAATGGACAGTACAGAGATCTTTGTAGTGGTCTTTTTACTCCTAGGTCTGTAACAATGACAAGGGGGCATCCTCTACGTCTAGAGGAAAGAAGATTTCATCATCAGCATCGACGCGGGTTCTTTACTGTACGAGCGGTAAGACTGTGGAACTCTCTGCCACATGAGGTTGTCATGGCCGATTCATTAAATAAGTTCAAGGGAGGCCTTGATACTTTTCTTGAACAATATAATATTACAAGTTATGGGCATTAGATTTCTGGTGATACGTTGATCCGGGGATTGTTCTGGTTGCCATTGCAGTCGGGGGGGGGGGGGGGGAGTTTCTCCAGGTGGTGGGGCGGTTGTCTTCTGCCCCATAGGGGTTTTTCGCCTTCCTGGATCAACACAGTAGGATTCTCCTAGGTTGAACCTGATGGACTCTTGTCTTCTTTCAACCTTATTTACTATGTTACTATGTTACTATGTTACTATGCTCCAGGTTCGCTCATCTCTACTGAGACATGACATGGCCGAGTCATGACAGGAGACAGGACAGAGGGAACGTCCTTTCCTTGCCACCAATTGGTGTTGGCATGTCTTCTTGAGGAGCCTTCTGATGAGTGCTGGCTCTGGGACTGACTAGTGACTGCTGGAGCTGGAGCTGGAACTTTGAAGGATCTTTTCCACAGTACCAGTCTGGCTAGTATTCTCCTGACCATTGGGTCTTACTGGGACCTGCAACCTTCATCCAAGCCTGTTGCGACCACCCTGAGTCGTTCCTGAAAGCTGTTAAGGCTATGTGCACACTGCGTAAGAGACCATCCGTTCCGTCCGGATGATCTTTCCAGCCGCAGTGTTCTGATGCGGGCTCATCAGCGCGCGCGCATCAGAACCTCCCACAGCACACAATGAAGCAAGCGGCCAGAGCCGCTCGCTTCATTGTGTGAACCAACAGGGTTTCTACGGCCACATTTCACTGAATTGCGTCTGCAGAAAACTGACATGTCAGTCATTTGCGGGTCCGCATGGGATCCCGGCTGGAGCGTATACAATGTGTATATGCTCTGGCTGGGATCCCATAGAAATGAAGGCAGTGTTCACAGGCGTACAAAGTACGGCCGTTGTTGCCGATGGCGACAACGACTGTAGTTTTACGTAGTGTGAACATAGCCTAATGGCGATGGCCCAGCAGCCGAACTGTTACCATGCTGGGTCACCCTACATCTACAATAAGATAAAAAATCAATTGAAATGAAAATGAAATTGTCACTTATATTGATGCCCTTTAACCCCTTAACGACCGCGGGCGTAAGTGTACGCCCCCAAAACCCGTGCCTTAACGCAAACGGGCGTACATTTACGCCCGCGGTTTCTCCGATCGCTGCGTGTACACACACAGCGATCGGGGAAGATGGCCTGCTATAATGTATAGCAGGCCATCCCTGCTTGTCGGCACGGGGGGTAAATAACCCCTCCCGTGCTGACGATCGCCGCTATTGGTTGATCAATTTAGATCAGCATATGGCGGCGATCTGCAGCTTTCCGGGTCATCGGTGACCCGATGGCCCGGAAAGCAATGGCGGTCGGTGCTGTCCGATTACGACACCGACCGCCATTACTGTTAAAAGTAACGGTGGCCACGGTGCCACGTCCCGATCGCCGGGTGGCCAGCCAGGAGCGGCCGGCCGATCACGGCGATATAAGTACCCCATGAAAGGGTTAAATACCTGCTGTGGACACCTCAGCTAGGTAGCTGAGGTGTCCAGAGCAGGTATTGACCCATACTCACCGGATCCAGCGTCCCGATCGCGTCTTCCGGGTTCCGAACGCGTCTTCCGGGTTCCGAACGAGTCCTCGTCTTCGTCGGCGTCTTCGTCTTTTTCCGGCGGTCCCCATCGGTAATCATCGACTCCAGCGTCGTCAAACTTCGGCTTTTTCCAGAATTGGCATTCTACTGCCCCCTAGCGGCTGATAAGTGTATATAATACACATATCAGTAGCTATAGGGTTGAAGAAAGATTTTTTTTTTCCAAATTTTTTTTTTCTATTTTCCGCACCCTATCGCCGCTGAGTGCTGATCAGCATCGCACGTAAGTGCGCCGCTGATCAGCAACTCCTCCTTTTTGGCGTAGAGTGTTTTTTTCCTATATCCTACAGCCACGGTCTGCTTATAAGTGCCGCACATAAGTGCGGCATTAATCAGCAACTCCTTTCTTGGCGTAGTTTTTTTTTATACTTAATGTTAAAAAAAATGTAAAAAACACCATTACACTACACGGAATAAAGTTTTACACTACACCACTACATACCCCATATACCAATCCCCGTATAAAGATGACCCCCAGGGTGTTTTCGGTGTCGGACGCATACGCTATTATTGCCTCCGACACCGAAACAGCCAGTGAGGATGAATGGGGGGGTCCTTCGTTCCTCCATTCATCCTCATCATCCAATGACGTATCTGGGGGTAGTGTAGCGTACGCTGCCCCCCAGACACATCTTTTCCGCCAGTACCGTCCCAATAAGAGATGACGGTATGGCGTGAAATTCTACAAACTCTGTGAGAGTACCTCAGGGTACACTTACAGATTTAGGGTACGTGCACACTGCGGAATGGAGAAGGATAACCCTTTGTGCATTCCGCAGCTGGCACCCACCGGCAGACTGATGCGGGCGCGCGTCTCCACCCGTGTCATAGACTCCATGTTATGCTTGGGCGGATTCCATCGTCCGTCCAAAGAATGAACACATTTGACTGAGAGTGGAATCCGCCCGTGTATAGAATGGAGTCTATGACACGGACGGAGACGCGCGCCCGCATCAGTCTGCCGGTGGGTGCCAGCTGCGGAATGCACAAAGGGTTATCCTTCGCCATTCCGCAGTGTGCACGTGCACTTAGAGTGTATGAAGGAAGGGACACCCGAATCCAGCCCCCAGATGCCCCCTCCCCCCCCCAATCCTCCGAGTTAGTGGGAAGATCGTTTGGGAACTGATCTTCCCACTGCTGGATAAAGGTCACCACCTGTACGGGGATAACTTTTATACCAGCACCCCCTCTTCCGGTCCCTCGCTGCCCTGTAGCTTGCGGCACGATCCGAACATATCAGAAGTAGTAATAGCGCCCTAATATTTAGCAGCCATGGAGCGGCCCCAGCGCTTCTGGATATGAAGGACCCCGTATCGCCCCCGGGCAACATTTTCCAGGTGACGTCCCCCACACTGGAGAAAGGGAAACCCCAGAAGAAGTGCAGAGTGTGGGGTAACAGGGGATCAGGAAGGACACCATTTTCCAGTGTGACACCTGTCCTGATCCCCCCGGCCTCTGCATACTGGATCGCTTCAAGGCGTACCACACGTCATTGGGGTTCTACATTATCTAAATTCTGTCCCTTATTCCTATTTCAGGGGTCACGTTGATCCAGGGATTATTCTGATCGCCATTATGGAGTCGGGAAGGAATTTTTTCCCTGTGATGAGGCTACTGTCGTCTGCCTTACGAGGGTTTTTTGCCTTCCTCTGGATCAACACAGGTTGAATTTGATGGACACCTGTCATTTCCAACCTTATAAACTAATAATTGGCCAAATACCCCCAAATAAATTAGAATGGTCCCTTCTTCCCCAGCTAAATAGGTATGGCTGCCATTCCCATTAGAGGATGCCATGATGCAATTACAAAGCCTCTGTGCGGCCAGGACAGTAGAAACCCCCAACAAGTTACCCCATTTTGGAAACTACACCCCATAAGGAATCTAACAAGAGGGGCAGCGGGTATATGGCCCCCTGGTGACGGCCACATTTGGGACGTGAAAATGAAAAAAATTGTATTTTTTATTTTCACGGCACATGTTCTACATATGTGCCTGTTACCAGTGGGGTCCATATGCTCACTGCACCCCTTGTTAGATTCCTTATGGGGTGTAGTTTCCAGAATGGGGTCACTTGTGGGGGGTTTCTACTGGCCTGGCAGCACAGGAGCTTTGTAATTGCGACATGGCCTCCATCCTCCATTCCAGCCTCTAAATGGCGCTCTGTCCCTTTGGTGACTTGCCCTGTGCCCATATGGCACATTATGCCCACATGTGGGGTATTTTCGTACTCAGGGGAAATTACCCTACACGCTTTGCATTTATTTTCTTTTTTAACCCCTTGTGGAAATGGAAAAAAAATCAAGGCTAGACCAACATTTGGTGTAATTTGTTTTAAATTTTTACTCTAAATCATTAATCTTGTCTTGATTTTTTCATTTTCACAAGGGGCTAAAAAATAAAAAAAACCACAAAATTTGTAGAGCAATTTCCCCTGAGTACGGAAATACCCCACATGTGGACATAAAGCGCCATGCGGGTGCAGGGTAAGCCTCCAAAGGGAAGGAGCGCCATTTGGTTTTTTGAGGCTGGATTTGGCTGGAATGAATTTCGAGGGGCCATGTTGCATTTAAAAGGCCTCTGTGTTGCCAAGACAGTTGAAACCCCCCACAAGTGACCCCATTATGGAAACTACACCCCTCAAGGAATGTAAAAAGGGGTGTAGTGAGCATATGGACCCCACTGGTGACGGGCACAAATATGGAACAATGTGGCGTGAAAATGAAATATTAAATTTTTTACACTATAATGTTGGTCTAGCCTTGAATTTATCATTTCACAAGGGGTTAAAAGAGAAAAAAACACACAAAATGTTTAGAGCAATTTCCCCCGAGTCCGTAAATACCCCACATGTGGACATAAATCGCCATGTGGGCGCAGGGCAAGCCTCCGAAGGGAAGGAGCGCCATTTGGATTTTGGAGGTTGGATTTGGCTGGAATGGATGATGAACGCCATGTCGCATTTACAGAGCCCTTGTGCTGCCAGGACAGTGGAAACCCAACACAAGTGACCCCATTCTGGAAACTACACCCCTCAAGGAATCTAACAAGGGGTGCAATGAGGATATGGACCCCTTGATGACGGGCACATTTGTGCCGTGAAAGTGAAAAAATGAAATTTTCCACTTTCATGTCACATTGTTCCACATTTGTGCCCGTCACCAGTGGGGTTCATATGCTCACTACACCCCTTGTTAGATTCCTTGAGGGGTGTAGTTTCCAGAATGGGGTCACTTGTGGGGGGTTTCCAGTGTTTTGGCAGCACGAGGGCTCTGTAAATGCGACGTGGCCCTTGAAATCCATTCCAGTGAAATCCAGCTTCCAAAAGCCAATTGGCGCTCCTTCCCTTTGGAGGCTCGTCCTGCGCCCGCTTGGCACTTTATGTCCACATGTGGGGTATTTCCGTACTCGGGAGAAACTGCGCTACATGTTTTGTGTTTTTTTTTCCTTTTATCCCTTTGTGAAAATGAAAAATTGAAGTCTAGAACAACGTTTTAGTGTAAAAAATACTTTTGTCTTTTTTCACACCATATTGTTGGGAAAATCTGTGAAGCACCTGTGGGGTCCAGATGCTCACCGCACCCCTTGTTACATTCCTTGAGGGGTGTAGTTTTCTAAATGGTGTCCCTTTAGTGGTGTTTTTTAGGTTTTGGCACCCCAGAGCCTCTGCCAACCTGAAGTGGTACAGTCAGAAATGACCAAATATAACGGAGCCATTGAAATGCACTAGGCGCTCCCTTATATCTGAGGCTTGTGGTTGCGTCAAATAGCGCAATAGGGCCACATATGGGGTATTTCTATAAACTGCAGAAACGGAGCGATCAATATTGGGGTGCATTTCTCTGGTAATAAGTTTATAATTATGAAAAATATTGGATTACAATAAAATCTCTGCACAGAAAATTAAAATTTTCAAATTTCTTACACACTTAGCTTTTATTTCTGTGACTCCCCTAAAGGGTTAAAAAACTTTCTGGATCTGCTTTTGCAGAGTGTGGGGGGTGCAGTTTCTGAAATGGGGTGCTTTGTGGGGCTTTCTAACATACAGGCCCCTCAAATACACTTGAACAGGTCCCTAAAAATATCTGATTTTGAAATTTTACTGAAAATTTGGAAATTTGCTGCTAATGTTTTACGCTTACTATTGTCTAAAAAAAATGAAATATAGTTTAATAAATGCCGCCAACATAAAGTAGACATGTTTCTAATGCTATTTAATATATAATTTATGTGGCATAACCATTTTCTGTATAAGCAGAAAAGGTTTAAAGTTGGAAAAATGCATTTTTTTTAAATTTTTCACGCTATTTTGGTTTTTTTCATAAAGATTCGTTATAAGTATCGACTCCAATTTACAAGAAATGTGAAGTACAATATGTCACGAGAAAACAATCTCAGAATCAGCCGGATAGGTAAAAGTATCCCGAAGTTATTAATGAATAAAGTGACACAGGTCATATTCATCAAATTTGCTCCGGTCCTTAAGGCCATTTTAGGCCCGGTCCTTAAGGGGTTAAACTAAATGGGGATACAAAGGGTGCCACCCAAGGGGAGGTGAAAGGGGGATTGGACACTGATAAATGGTTTATTAGAAAGTTTATATATTGTATAACGCTGTTCGAACAACGTCTACTGCTGTCCATGGCGGAAATTGGGATGACTGACTGGCTGATTGACAATGTGTTAACAAATTGGTCCTTTTATAATAGTCCCAGTACTGTAGCTATTCCACCGCAAGACCAAGAACAAAGGGGGAGATTTATCAAACATGGTGTAAAGTGAAACTGGCTCAGTCGCCCCTAGCAACCAATCAGATTCCACCTTTCATTCCTCACAGACTCTTTGGAAAATGCAAGGTGGAATCTGATTGGTTGCTAGGGGCAACTGAGCCAGTTTCACTTTACACCATGTTTGATAAATGTCCCCCAAAGTCTTTACTGAAACAAAAGAGGGCGACTTCCATCCGTCATTCCAATATAGAAGAGATTATAAGTTGACATTAAATAGGGAAGAAAGCTGTTTGAGATATATATATATATATATATATATATATATATATATATATATATATATATATATATATAAAAATAATTTATATATATAACAGATTTATTAAATAGAGATTGTAGTTTTTTTTACATTGTCTGTTACTATTGTATTCATGCAGTTTTTTTCATTTTGTTATTCATTCTCCCCCCCCCATTTTTCCCCCATTATTAATATTTTGTTCTGCAACTTTAATAAATGTATTTTTTATTTATTTATATTATTATATTAGTATATTATAGTTATATTTTTATTTTATTAATTTTTATCCATATTTCTTATCATTTATTATTTCTGCAGAAAAGGGATTCAGATTGAATATATTTATATTATACACATATTAATTATTTACATGATTAGATAAATTAATAATCACTATTGTAGCACTTTATGCACTATTATTTTGTTTACTGCCATTCATTCATTCATTTTTTTGTTTTAGTTTTATAGCACTTGCACTTTATTCCACATCCCCTATCTGCATTATACTCTTTGCAGTACATCTTTATGTCCACTAGATGGCACAAGTTATTTATTATTAAAGGAGAAGTCCGGCAAAATGTTTTATTAAAGTATTGTATTGTCCCCCAAAAGTTATACAAACCACCAATATACACTTATTACGGGAAATGCTTATAAAGTGTTTTTTTCCCTGCAGTTAATAATAATAATAATAATAATAATAATAATCTTTATTTATATAGCGCCAACAGATTCCGCAGCACTTTACAATTCTGGGGTACATACATAGACAGAAATCAGACATTACAGAGATAGATATAATTATCAGCCATACATGAGGAGTGAGGTCCCTGCTCGCATGCATCAGCTTACAGACTATTAGAAGGGGGTGCGAGACAAAATGGCAGCGGGGCAAAGTGCTTCATTGTTCTTATGGTCCGGCCATCATTATAAATAAGTCAGTGCAGGTAAGGGGGGTGAGCCTGTCACCAGCCAATGCCTGCATGCACAGGTCTAAGTGCTTAGATGCTTGGTGTGTGTATATGTAAGTGTGTATGTGTGTGTATGTGGTGGAGGTAGGTGTGGGTGCGTGTGTGTGGGGTGGGGGGGGGGGGGGGAGGTTGAGGGTAGCAGTGAAAATTAGGGAACCTGGTAAGCCTGCTTGAATAGATGAGTTTTAAGGGCACGTTTGAAGCTTTGTGTATTGGAGGTGAGTGGCACAGGGGGGAGGCATCAGTATAGCGGCTGGCACAGGGGGGAGGCATCAGTATAGCGGCTGGCACAGGGGGGAGGCATCAGTATTGTGGCTGGACATGGAGATGAGCCTGGCCGCTGTATTGAGAATGGACTGGAGAGAGGAGAGTTTAGAGGAGGGAAGGCCGATTAGTAAGGAATTGCAGTAGTCAAGACGGGAATGAATCAGAGCGACAATAAGAGTTTTAGCAGATTCGACAGGAAGGAAGGGACGGATTTTAGAGATGTTTTTTAGATGCAGATTACAGGAACGTGAAAGATTTAATATGAGGAGTGAAAGAGAGATCCGAGTCACACATAACCCCAAGGCAGCGGGCTGGTTGTATGGGGGTTATGGTTGCACCACAGACAGAGATGGAGATGTCAGGTGGGGGGCGGTTAGCAGAGGGAGGGAAGACAAGAAGCTCAGTCTTAGCAAGGTTTAGTTTTAGGAATAGGGAGGACATAGCGTTAGAGATGGCAGACAGACAGTGGTGTTCTGTAGAAAAGAGGGGGTGATATCACGGGAGGGGGTATACAGCTGGGTATCATCAGCATAGAGATGGTATATAGCGGGGTGATATCACGGGAGGAGGTATACAGCTGGGTATCATCAGCATAGAGATGGTATATAGCTGGGTGATATCACGGGAGGAGGTATACAGCTGGGTATCATCAGCATAGAGATGGTATATAGCTGGGTGATATCATGGGAGGAGGTATACAGCTGGGTATCATCAGCATAGAGATGGTATATAGCTGGGTGATATCATGGGAGGAGGTATACAGCTGGGTATCATCAGCATAGAGATGGTATATAGCTGGGTGATATCACGGGAGGAGGTATACAGCTGGGTATCATCAGCATAGAGATGGTATTAAGCGGGGGTGATATCACGGGAGGAGGTATACAGCTGGGTATCATCAGCAAAGAGATGGTATATAGCGGGGGTAATATCATGGGAGGAGGTATACAGCTGGGTATCATCAGCATAGAGATGGTATATAGCGGGGGTGATATCACGGGAGGAGGTATACAGCTGGGTATCATCAGCATAGAGATGGTATATAGCAGGGGTGATATCATGGGAGGAGGTATACAGCTGGGTATCATCAGCATAGAGATGGTATATAGCTGGGTGATATCATGGGAGGAGGTATACAGCTAGGTATCATCAGCATAGAGACGGTATATAGCTGGGTGATATCACGGGAGGAGGTATACAGCTGGGTATCATCAGCATAGAGATGGTATATAGCAGGGGTGATATCATGGGAGGAGGTATACAGCTAGGTATCATCAGCATAGAGACGGTATATAGCTGGGTGATATCACGGGAGGAGGTATACAGCTAGGTATCATCAGCATAGAGACGGTATATAGCAGGGGAGATATCACGGGAGGAGGTATACAGCTGGGTATCATCAGCATAGAGATGGTATATAGCAGGGTGATATCGCGGGAGGAGGTATACAGCTGGTTATCATCAGCATAGAGATGGTATATAGCAGGGTGATATCATGGGAGGAGGTATACAGCTGGGTATCATCAGCATAGAGATGGTATATAGCTGGGTGATATCACAGGAGGAGGCATACAGCTGGGTATCATCAGCAAAGAGATGGTATATAGCGGGGGTAATATCATGGGAGGAGGTATACAGCTGGGTATCATCAGCATAGAGATGGTATATAGCGGGGTGATATCACGGGAGGAGGTATACAGCTGGGTATCATCAGCATAGAGATGGTATATAGCAGGGGTGATATCACGGGAGGAGGTATACAGCTGGGTATCATCAGCATAGAGATGGTATATAGCGGGGTGATATCGCGGGAGGAGGTATACAGCTGGGTATCATCAGCATAGAGATGGTACTGAAAACCAAACTTGCTGATGATTTGTCCGATAGGTAAAGTGTAAAGTGAGAAAAGGAGAGGACCCAGGACTGATCCCTGAGGAACCCCGACTGTAAGGGGGAGAGAAGATGAGGTGGAGCCAGAAAGTGATACACTAAAGGAGCGGTCAGAGAGATAGGAGGAGAACCAGGAAAGAGCAGAGTCCTTGAGGCCAATAGAGCGGAGCGTGGAGAGGAGGAGCTGGTGGTCTACAGTGTCACATACAGATAGAGCGGAGCGTGGAGAGGAGGAGCTGGTGGTCTACAGTGTCACATACAGATAGAGTGGAGCATAGAGAGGAGGAGCTGGTGGGCTACAGTGTCACATACAGATAGAGCGGAGCATAGAGAGGAGGAGCTGGTGGGCTACAGTGTCACATACTACAGATAGAGCGGAGCATAGAGAGGAGGAGCTGGTGGTCTACAGTGTCACATACAGATAGAGCGGAGCATAGAGAGGAGGAGCTGGTGGGCTACAGTGTCACATACTACAGATAGAGCGGAGCATAGAGAGGAGGAGCTGGTGGTCTACAGTGTCACATACTACAGATAGATCCAGGAGAATGAGAAGCGAATGGTTACCTTTAGATTTGACGGAGAGGAGATCATTGGAGACTTTAGTAAGGGCAGTTTCTGTAGAGTGGAGAGAACGGAAACCAGACTGAAGGGGGTCAAGGAGAGAGTTGTCAGAGAGGTAGCAGGTTAGGCGGGAATAGACCAAACGTTCCAAGAGTTTAGAGATAAAAGGAAGATTAGAGACAGGTCGATAGTTGGCGGCACAGGAGGGGTCTAGAGAGGGTTTTTTCAGTAAGGGAGTGATGACGGAGTGTTTGAAAGCCGAGGGGAAGATGTCAGAGGAGAGGGAGAGGTTGAAGATTTTAGTAAGGTAAGTAGTGACAACAGGAGAGAGAGACTGAACAAGGTGTGAGGGAATAGGGTCACTAGGGCAGGTGGTGGGGCGAGAGGAGGAGAGGAGTCTGGAGACTTCCTCCTCTGTCCTTGACTCAAAGACTGAGAGGGAAGAGGAGAGGAAATACAAGAGGGAATAGGATTAATATTACCTGAGATGATCTCCTGACGGATTGTGTCTATTTTGTCCTTGAAGTAGTTGGCTAGGTCTTCAGCACAGAGGTTAGTGATGGGTGTGCAGTGTCCCAGAACATGCAGACTACTACTCCTATTATGCTCTTTTCTATTGCTGTGTCCATCCCTGTTCTGGTGGGTGTTTGCACTGCAACTGCTGCTGGTTTTACCCTGGTATTCTCTGGTAATGTGCATTCTCATGTATGTTCTTGTGTATTCCTGTGTGCTATTACATTGTACAGTGGTATGCAAGGCTGTTGATCACGTGACCGTGCCAGTTCCCTGTAACCATGGTACCTCCAATGGCCGACTAGCTCTGGCCAGGAGCAACCATGTGACCTCCCACTTCCTCCTAACAAGTTAGTCTTCCCCCTTCTTCCAAGCAAGGCAGGGTGTGTGTCGTCTCTCTCCTACCTCAAAGGAGTTGGACGTGTCGCAGGTCCCACTTCACCACTAGAAGTGTGGATCAGGTGCTCTGCTGTATTCAAGTCTTCGGCTGTATCTGCCTGCTCAAGTGTCCGGAGTCTTCTCTCTCATCTGGGTGTCATTCCGTTATCTCTCATCATCGCTGCAAGGATTAGCAGCAAGTATTCTTCTCAAACTAATCCACCCAGCAACGCTACTTTCTCTCATACTCCTACTCTCATCATCCGGCACATATTCTCACAGCTTATGCAGCATCACTCCTGCTTTATTTGTCAAAGCCTGCTATATACCCGGTTGCAACCGGACGGAACTGTTGCTACTAGTTACCTCATCTATAATAAAACCGCTGTTACTGAACCCTGGCATTGGTGTCCACTAACTGGTGCCCTGACTAGGTGCAGCGAGGAATCGCATGCCCATCATCACCCGCAGATCCCACAGACCGGCTCTACAGCTGTGCCGCCCTCAGGCCTATACCGTGACAAGTATACACCCTGCAGCTGCCCCAGTTATTGCCCGCTCATAACAACAGCACTGCGGAAGTGGCCCCCAGGGGCCAGGGCATCGCAGGTGTCTGAACTTTGGGTTTAAGGAGAGAGTTGAGGGTATCAAAGAGGCATTTTGGGTTATGGGATAGAGAAGAGATCATAGTGGTGAAGTAGGATTGCTTAGCAGAGTGAAGAGCAGAGTAGGAGGTTGGCTGTTGTCTTTGATTTCCTCCACAGACGTTCAGCACACCTAGAACACCGTCTAAGAAAACGAGTTCTGGATGTGTGTCAGGGTTGTGGCCGTCTGTGTCGGGCTGTTTGGGCTATAGGCGGTGCAAGTGTGTTCAGGGTGGTTTTGAGGGTGTCGTGGTATTGTTTGGCAGCCAGATTAGGACAGGAGATGGAAGAGGTTGGGGGCAATGATGACTGTACGGTATCTAGCAGTTGTTGGGTGTCTATAGCACGTAAGTTCCTATATGTGAGTGAGGTCGGGGTGTCAAGAGGAGGACGAGAATTTGTTATGATAAAGGAGAGGAAGTTGTGGTCAGAGAGCTCAGTGGTTAAGTTAGTAAAGTGGGAAACTGGGCAAAATCTGGAGAAGACCAGGTCCAAGGTATTCCCACCCTTGTGGGTTGGGGAGTCAGAATGCTGAGAGAGGCCAAGGGAGGAGGTTAGAGAGAGAAACTAAGCGGCTGATTGGGGGGGTGGGGGGTGGGGGTGGATTGTAAATTGGGATGTTAAAATCGCCCATGATTAGAGCAGGAATATCAGAAGATAGAAAGTAAGGCAGCCAGGTAGAGAAGTGATCAAGAAACTTAGTAGGTTAGCCAGGGGGGCGGTAGATGACCGCGACTCTCAGGAAAAATGGACGGAAAAGTCGTACGGTGTGAACTTCAAAAGAGGAGAATGAGAGGGAGGGCTCAGGGGGAATGACCTGGTAAGTGCAGTCTGGGGAAAGAAGTACACCCACTCCTCCGCCATGTCTGTTATCAGGTCTAGGGGTATGGGAAGGGTGTAAGCCACCATGGGTCAGAGCGGAGGGGGAGGCTGTGTCTGACTCTTGTAGCCAGGTTTCCGTGAGAGCCAGCAGGTCGAGCGATTTATTGATGAACATATCATGAACTTCTGTAAGTTTATTACAGACAGACCGGGCGTTCCAGAGAGCATAGTTACTGGAGATGGGATCCGACAAGCAAAGGATCCTGACCAGGTTATGGGGGTTTCTGAAGGAGGTAGGAGAAGAGAAGCTGTTAGTGAAAGAGGGAGGAACAGGGTTAGGAGAAATGTCTCCCGCTGCAAGAAGGAGAAGGATTGTGAGAGATAGTAGATGATTTAGTGACTTATGAGGACGGTTTCTGTGCTGCCCCTTGGAGAAACAAAGGTGATGGGGGTTCAGGAAGGTAAAGAGTGAGTGTGAACAGTACATGGGTGACGGAAGGAGAGAGGGGCTGATGTGGACAGAGTCCACAGGGGAATGGGCGGGGATAGGTCTGTAGACATAGGATTAGCAGGTATAGAGAGATTAATTAAGTAGTTAGTAGGTCTATGGAATACATGTGCAGTACTCACTGTCTTTCCTCAGAGGTTTCTTATGGTTTCCTTCTGGTTTAATTCTGGTCTAATTCTAAAGTGGTCACTTATGAGGTCACTTGCGATGGAGCAAACAATGGAGTTTTCAAAAGACCAGTGGTCAAAAGACCAGTGTGCCCACTCTTATAGTTCTATGGATATGATTAACTGACTGAAGTCACTGCATCAAGGCTTCACTTCCTGGATAAAATGGTGATGGCACGACCCGACTCCCAGAGCTGTGTGGGCTGTGGCTGCTGGAGAGGATGATGGCAGAAGGACACTGAAGGACACAGGGCACTGGAGGGACACTGAGCATCCCTCTGCCATCATCCTCTCCAGCAGCCACAGCCCGCACAGCTCTGGGAGTCGGGTTGTGACATCACCATTTTATCCAGGAAGTGACATCACCATGTTATCCAGGAAGTGAAGCCTTAATGCAGTAGGAAGTGCAGGGAAAAAAGCACTTTATAAACATTTTCCATAATAAGTGTATATTGGGGATTTGTGTAGCTTTTGGGGGGCATTACATTACTTTAATAAAAATTTTTGACTGACTTCTCCTTTAAGAGATTTTCCTGATGTGGTGCGCATGCGTGCAGAACAAAATGGTAGTGGGGTTGACATCTCTACATGCTCGGGCGGTCACGTAATTTGTGGCATTACGGGTCACATGACGTCGAACCTGGAAGCGAGTAACATCAGGTAATCCAAATTAGTTTTGTTTATCCATTGGCTGTATATCCTCTTGTGGGTGGGATCTTTTCTATAAATAGGATGGATGTGGTTAGTTATATATGCTCCTTGACAAAGGTGGACGCTTAAACGCGCATCAGAGTATGTGGCAATAGGTACTATGGGGGATATTTATCAAACATGGTGTAAAGTAAAAATGGCTCAGTTGCCCCTAGCAACCAATCAGATTTCACCATTCATTTTCCAAAGAGTCTGTGAGGAATTAAAGGTGGAATCTGATTGGTTGCTAGGGGCAACTGAGCCAGTTTCACTTTACACCATGTTTGATAAATCTCCCCCTATATTTTCATTTGGTAAGAACCTGCGATGCTTTACGTACAATAGCTAGTATTTCTCAATAGGCAGCTATACTGGGTTCACACTATGTATATTTGAGGCTGCATTTGGTCTTTGTCAGGTCCTCATAGCAACCAAAACCAGGAGTGGATTGAAAACACAGAAAGGCTTTGTTCACACAATGTTGAAATTGAGTGGATGGCCACCATATAACGGTAAATAACGGCCATTATTTCAATATAACAGCCCTTGTTTTAAAATAACAGCAAATATTTGCCATTAAATGATGGCCATCCACTCAATTTCACCATTATGTGAACATAGCCTTTCTGTGTTTTCGATCCACTCCTTGTTTTGGTTGCTATACAGCCTCAAATATACAGCCTCAAATATACGTAGTGTGAACATTGTGTTTTTTGTATGTTGTTGACAAATTCTGCTGCTCTGTGTTCATTATTGGTTGCCCCGTGTCACTTTTTATCGGTGCTGACTCTTCTTTTTTGTTTTTTGCTTTTTTTGCTCTTTATATATGTTTTTATTCAATAAAGATTTGTAATACATTGTTACTGTTGGTAGCTTGGCATTTTTTTGGTAAATGAGTGTTGCATGACATGTTAGCCTGCAGCTACATGCGACTACACGTGTAGGTATAAATATATATTTTTGATTCACCTAGCATTTTTATATATTTATTACTAATTGGTAAAGTGTCACTGTCGATTATTATTTTTTTTTTTTTCAGAAATCAATAGTACAGGCTTTTTAAAGAAACTTTGTAATTGGTTTGTTGGCCGAAAAATGCATTTTTATCAGGAAAAAGCAGTAAGAAGCTCTTCCCCCGTCTTCATGGTTCTCTATGGAGAAGGGAGGGGTGGAAGGAGATGAAGCACCAAAACAGGACAACAAAGAGTTAATTTACAGCTACATCACTTGGCTATCTCCTCTGAAGTCAGTATTGACCTCTCTGACCTCTGAATACCGGCTTTCACACTGCTCCCGCTGTGTAATCGTTTGTTCTCTGTTCTCTGCTGGCGACTAATCTCCCTCCTCCCCCTCCCCTCTCCATAGGTTATACAGGGCCCGACTGATGTAAAAGAGTTGAGATCTCCTGATAATGAGCAGTGGATGAGAGACAGGAGGGGGGGGGGGACCTGGGGAAAGTCTTTCTGAATGCAGATAATGGCAGATTTGCCTAATAAACCCAATTACAAAGTTTCTTAAAATCGCCTGGATTATTGATTTCTGCACACACACACACACACACACACACACACAAATTAATGACAGTGACACTTTAACTGTTGCTAATATAGTTTGGCTTTTTTATTGAAATTCATTAGAATTCGATTTGCGAATCTTAACGAGTTTGACCAAAATTTGCAAACTTCACAGAACGAATTTTCGCCTGCTTCCCTCATCTCTATTTCTTACCATCCCTTGTTTGCTGGAATCTGTATAATCCTCTTGTTTCTTTCTCTCTATTGTGCAATGGTCTTCTATGGAGCTGAGTGGTTTCCCGGCCGGACTGATTTTGTAATAGACGTTCCTGGACTTGTCCGGCCGCCGGTTATTTACATAGCTCAGCCCTTATATCTCTCCTGTTACTTATTAAAGAGACTGCTGGGGTCAGGGTGGGGGAGCACAGGCTAAATACCTATATAACCCCCTCCATGTCTCCAGGATAGCACATACCCCAGGAGGCATCATGGGGTGCAGAGCTCTGTGTCTCATTCTACTATATGGACTCATTGGGACCTATGCACAGCAACCGTGAGTATAACCTGGACCCTCATCTATAGCATTCCTATATACTGTATATACAAATCTACATATACACACCCTCGAGGGCCTCGAGTTGTCAGAGAGGTCCCTAATGGCTTCTGTCTTCCCTTTCAGCCTTCATTGATCTTTATACCCAAATGAGGGGAGATCTATTTATTAGAGATGAGCGAACCTGGAGCATGCTGGAGTCCATCCGAACCCAAACGTTCGGCATTTGATTAGCGGTGGCTGCTGAAGTTGGATAAAGCCCTAAGGCTATGTGGAAAACATGGATATAGTCATTGGCTGTATCCATGTTTTCCAGACAACCTTAGAGCTTTATCCAAGTTCAGCAGCCCCAGCTAATTAAATGCCGAACGATCGGGTTCAGATGGACTCAAACCCAAACCCGGTTCACTCATCTCTACTATTTATCAAGACTGGTGGGGCAAAAGGGAGTGGCCAGGGATCACCCTGTAGGTTTGCTATATGGCCCATTTATTTTGTGTGAGTTATCCAGGATTAGAAAAAAAAACATGACTATTTTCCTGCAAAAACAGCACCACCCCTGTCCTCAGGTTGTTTGTCGTATTACATTCAGATTCACTTCAGTGGAACTAATCTGAAAACCCCCACACCCAAACTGAGGACATGAGAGGTTCTGGAAAAAAGGAGCCATGTTTTTCTAAGCCTGGATGACCCCTTTAAAGGAAACCAATCACATCATTGTGCTGATATAGCTCCCGGCTGCACCCCATAGGCGTAGCTACCATAGAGGCAGGGTAGGCAGTTGCTATGGGGCCCATGCAGCAGGGGGGCCCCGGGGGAGAAGGTAAGAGTGTGTCCTTCTTCTTAACCCCTTATGCACTGCACTTTGTAGGTGACCCCGTGTTTACTTACATGCTGCAACAAAAAAAAGTTTAACAAGCAGAAGACAAGGAGATCTGCTCTGATAACCCCTGACCTCTGTTCTCCAGCTGTGCCATGAAGTAGGATAATGTGCAGAGTTCCCTGCAGAGGTCAGGGGGTATCAGTGCACAGGCAGTAAAGCAGATATCTCTCTGTCTTCTGAACATTGGGTCACTTACACACTGCAGTACATAAGAGGTTAAGTAGAAGGTAGTCTGCTCCTGCACCTTTGTATTTAGCCATAAGGGCTCCTAATGGGTCCTTATAGGTAAAAACAGTGGACTGTCATAGCAAGTGGCCATTGACTCTCTGCTCTGCCAGTCACTCTTATGGCTGCAGCCAGGATTCTGCCTCTGGCCACAAGAGATTTTAATTTTTGGCCACATCACAGACCATATACCGTATATATATTTATATGCACAGTGCTTTGTGTTCTGCGTAGTGGGGGGGGGCCCTTAAATTTTTTTGCTATGGGGCCCCGTGAATCCTAGCTATGCCCCTGCTGCACCCTATAGCTCTATTATGCAGCTCCTTTACCATACCAGCCGTGGGTTCAGTGTTATTTTTATATGGGGGAAAGGGTGCTTATTCTGGCTCGTGAGGTCAGGAGAGGGCCGGACAGCCGTCCCTGACTTGTCTCTGCTCCCTGCCTCCGTGGGGATGATTTACAGGCAGAGAGATCTGCTAGTGGCCAGAGAGCTGTACACATTAGATGTACACTAATCAGCAGCAGAATGGCAGCAGGACACGTGGCAGCCGCTAATATACAGCAAGGTCACATGTCCCACCTGTCCAATCACAGCAAGGCCAATACTGGGCAACACCAACAGTGATAAAGTATATAGTTCATGGGTGCTGAGATCACTAAATAGGAGCTAATTTGCAAAGTCAGACACAGCTATAGGACGAGATTGGTATTATTTTTCTTATATTATTTTATTTTTCATAATCCCTTTAAATTTGGGTTTGCTAGGACAGGAAGTAGAACTAGGAATATTTTGGGCAGATATGAAATACTGATCTCTCTCTCCATGTGTTTCCTTCACTAGATGCAGCCTGATAACCCCCAGCGTGCTGCGTGTGGACAGTGAAGAGACCATTGTAGTAGATGGACATGGCTCTGCGTTTGTTGCTGACATCACAATCCAAGACTTTCCCCGGAAGAAATTCACTTTGGTTACGAGCAGAGTCTCTGTGAACAACGGTAACCAGTTCTTTGGAAATGTGAAGTTGACGGTAAGATTATTTCCACCAATACAATAACAATTTTTCCTGCATTATTGTGAGGATTAGGACCAGGACTTTAGATATTGAGCCTCAATCTACCCAGTGCAGTAGGCTCCATAGCTCAGGTCTATATCAGCAAAACATATTAACTTGCATTGTAACAAACTGACTAAATGCTCTGTGATCAATGAGAAACAACCATTGCAACAACAATCAGCTCTCTAGATCAGGTTTCTCTGGTATCTACAAAAAAAAAAAAAAGTTCTGTCTCTCAATAAAATCAATGTGCTCCATATCTAAATTATATCGGTTGGGAGATTCTCATTGTAGTCATTATCTTCTTTTAGTACAGAAATAGGGACCCCCGTCCCCAATGTAATATGGGCCATCAAAGGGGTTTCCCCAGTAATAAGCATCTAATTAGTGGAGGAGTCACTGTTGGACTGTCTCATAGTTCTATTTGGTTACCTTTTTTTTTGGTTTCCCACTACAGGTGTTGCTCCTGTTCACACCCTTCGTAAAAGTCTGTACTTTTATGTGGTCTTATTGCAGCTACAGTATTATTAAAGATGACCACTAGATGTCTCTGTATTGTATAACTAAAGTATGGAAGCTGCACAGCTGAAGTGTCTCAAAGGGTTATTGTATGCGTATATACCAGATTCTGTTAGCCAGTAGGATCTTTCCTTTCTTCTGTCCTATCACCTCTTTCCTTTCCACTCTTCTATTGTACTCTTCCTACCCAACCACAGTGCACCTTACATGTTGGACCGGAAGGGGAGGAGTTCACGAGTTCGTTTTTAGGTTTAGTCTCAGTCAGTACCCCGTATGGGTAGGACTCTTTCTTGAAGCATCAAACATGCTGTGCTAAACCCTTCCAGAGAGGACTGGGCAACAGATCACCTCAACCCACGGCGAGGACTAGGAGTAACTACAGTGCAGGACAGTGTTCACAGAAGAGCCAGAGAGCTAGGAACTGATCCGGGTGGAGCAAAGTTACTAAAAGTCGATGAACTCCATCTCGCAGCGCGGGTGTCCCCAGAAAATTCTGACAATTCCGCTCATCCCAGTAGAGATGAGCGGATATTCTGAAGTTTGGGTTCTTATGAACCTGAACTATCGGCATCTGATTCCCGCTGTGGAATCAGCGTAAGGAACTCCTAGAAAACTGGGATACAGCCTATGCCAATGGCTGTATCCCAGTTTTCTAGGCAGTCCTTAGGCTGTATCCACCCACTGCACAGAGCCGGCAGACAGTGGGAGTCAGATGCTGATAGTTCAGGTTCATACGAACCCGAACTTCGGGAAATCCGCTCATCTCTAGTAACAAGGTCTGGGGCCTGTGTCACCCATTAATACGGTTCCACCAAAGCTAGTGGGCATAAGGTGGTGTGACTATAGGAAAAGTCAATACATAGGCACAGGTTGTTTTCTTCTTTTTCTACTTCTTCTATGCACTCCAACCTCCCGGCAGAACACATTACTACTTTGAGACTCTCATAGCACTCTCCTCTCTACTACGCTACCTCAGTAAAACTAACCACCAACTCTACTACATCCAACTCAGCACTTATCACACAAATCTGGTGGTTCTATGTTCATGTATTTATTTGAACTGTATCAAGTGTACATCAAGATTCGTTGTATTACCTGTTGCACATTTACAAGAAGTAAACCCAGTCAACGTTAGCAACTGAGTCTGTGATTACTCACTACCACCTGTACAGCACTTCCACCGCAACCTTGGGACATTTCCTCTATCTGTGGATGGCGGGTCCTACCACTATTCGGGAGGGTTACTACACCGCTCTGGCCACCTGTGACTACACTATCCCAAGGGACCCTGCAGCAACCCGACAGGACACCAACCACAGGGGAGAAGGGTACAACCGGCCTTACTCTTTAAAAGCAGGCGTGCCATCACACCCGTGTGCCCACCAGGCACTGGCAATGTGACAAAACCCTTAAGGTCCAGCTGTATCTCGGCCATCCACCACAAGAACTGGCATCACACTTCCACCTAGCAAGTGACCGGCCGTCCCACCGCTACAACATCCTCTGGGGGTTACCACATTTGTAGTCCCACAGACTTTGTCTAAGGGTTTATGCACATGGAGTAATCCTCGCGGAAAACTCCATGCGAAATCTGCCGCTCGCTCCCCTGCACTCACACTTGAAGTTCCACCTGTCACATAGACTCCAGTATATGCTCAGACGGATTCTGTTGTCTAACCAAAGAAATGACATGGCAATTCTTTGGGCGGACAGCAGAATCTGGAGTCTATGGAGCTGGCGGAGAGGAAATTGGGAGTGCGCGGGGACGAGTGGCGGATTCTACACAGTTTTCCACTAGAATTACTTTGTGTGCATATACGACTGTCACTCTGTTCAATGGGAATCCCAACGATCAGTACCGCACTGATCAGACACTTCTGGTTACGTTTTGATTATGAAAAAAAGTCAACCACATTTAATTTAAAATAACAAACTGTAAGGGTGTGTTCACACTGAGGAATTTTAAGCCGAATCCGTACCTTATTATACGTATATTTCACTTGAAATTCCACCTGTAAAATATGTACAGAACAATGTCCCATTGTGTTCAATGGGATTTCTGCTCTGTTGTCCACACGGCAGAATTAAACCGTGAAAGGTTTTGCTGCCGATCTGCTTACCGCCCAAAGAATTGACATGAGGAAAAGCTAGGAGAAACAGCAATCGGCAGTCCAATGGGTGAATCTGTCACAAGACAATAAAGTGGAAAAGAGAGTGAAGAATGTGTTCACCTGGTGATGTTTCGCTCAGAGCACAACATCTACAACAGCACAATGTACAGTAAGTGGTTCTCAATGCAGCCGCTCCATATTCCTTTGGGCGAGGAGCCACCTATGCCACTGGGTACCATACTAGATTCACAAGCACTGAGGGAATTCCAACATGGACATCACTCACCGGAGACTTCAGGCAGAAAGTTGGTGTCGGTAAAATTAATTTATTTGTCTTGTAAGGGCAATGCGTTTCGAGGCAATAGTTTCTCAAATTACCTTGACAAAGAGGCGTTATTGCCTCGAAGCGAGTGTCCCTTAAAAGATAAATAAATTAATTTTACCAACTCCGACGTTCTTCCTGGTCTCCTTGCGTCTGAAGTCTCCGGTGAGTGATGTCCATGTTGGAAGTCCATCACTTGTGAATCTACTTGAGAATTGACATGCCAATTCTTTGGGTGGATTCCTCTAACGAAAACCCATAGAAGTCATTGGGGCTTTGATTTTCCGCTTTCCACTCGAATTCTGCTTAAATTATTTGCCTATTCTCCGCCAATTCCACCAGAGATGAAAAAGAGGACATCTAAAGCAGAAAACTTTTCTCTTTAATTCCTCAATGTGAACATACCCTTATATTCTTTTCCTTCCTGTCCCCGCTGATCACCATGATGATGTCTCTGTTTTCTTCAGATCCCCTCAAATGATTTGGAAAAAGACCCCGATAAGAAGCAGTTTGTGTATGTATCTGTGAAGTCTTCTGTCTGCAATCTGGAGAAAGTTGTCCTGTTGTCCTTTCATAGCGGATACATCCTCATACAGACCGACAAACCCATCTACACCCCAGGATCTACAGGTACTGTGACATCATTAGGATAGTGAGGAAAAACAGAGAATATAAATGTCCTATTGTCCACAAGTATATATATATGTTTGAGGGCTGATAGGTTTATATACAGTATTTTGCCATTACAATTCTATTACAGTAGTTTACTAAATGTTGGATGAAATTTATGAATATTCCTTTAGGCTATGGTCACACATAGCAAGAGACCGGCCGTTCCATGACCCTGCCAGGTCACGGAACGGCCGGTCTCAGAAAAGATCATCCGGGCCAGATACTGCAGTACCGCCCAGATGATCTTTAGCACCGCTGAGTTGTGATACGGGAGCATCCCTGCGCGCCCGCATCTGAACTCCCCACAGCACACAATGGAGCGTAACGCCGGAGTCAGTTTCTCGCGGCGCCGCTACGGATCCCGGCCGGAGTGTATAGCATGTGTATACACTCCGGCTGGGATTCCCACAGAAGGCAGCACTACGTAAGTACCACAGAAATCACGGCCGTTGTGAACATAGCCTAAAGATTAAAACCTTCATGTCGGCTGATCTTTGCGTCGTTTGTCTTTCGAACATGTTGAAAAACAAACGACTGATATAGCAGCAGTGCTTCCGTGGAATAGGAGCGGCGGCAGCAGACCGCTGCTGTATGCCATGGACTGCCCGAGCAATCTAGCAAACACCTGGGCATCTCTCCGCAGCTCCCCGCGGCCCCTCCTGCACTCACTCGCTCGCTGCTGCCGCGTGTACTGGTGGTTGCAGCGAGCGGGGAACGAGGAGCAAACGAGCGGTAATGGCGCTCGTTTGATCTTCTCATTCGGCCCATAGAATACGGGCTTAAGGGCCGTATTACACAGAGTGATAATCTGCCAAATCAAGCCTAAATTTGGCAGATTATCGCTTCATTTATTAAACACAATGATCAGCTGAAGAAATTATCACCGGCTGATCGTTTTAGTTTATTCCAGCCTAAAAATCATGGGGGCATGGACAGCTGATGACTGGGTAGAAAAATAATAAACCTTATACATACTTGTGCAAATAATGGGTCCCTGGAGTGTCAGTTGCGAGTCTCAAAATACGGGAATTGCCAGATATCCCTCCAGGGAAGGAAAACCTGTTGCCTATTTATGTTAGAATACTCGCAACTGAGTGGGACTTAAGGGGCTACGTATCAGGGTGGTTTAGTGATCTCCCCACTGGGAGTCACCCCCTTGGCAACAGGTTTTCCTTTCCTGGAGGGATATCTGGCTATTCCTGTGTTTTGAGATTCACAACTGAGGCTTCACGGACCCATTTTTTGCATACTTAAATCTATAGGGGGCATTAAATCAATGGAGACTCTGGAGGGAGTACTTCATTGGATTTTTTTCACTGATCTCCCTGAGCTCAGTGATTGCTGTGTTTTGTTCTTATACATACTTGTCCACACTCCCCGATGTTCTTCTTGCTTCTTCCCAATCCCTTCAGCCGCTGCAGGAAATTCACGGACTGGCTCTAAAGTTCCAGTGGTGACTGGCGGACAGAAGCAAGAAGAGCGTGGAAAGGCAAGGGCTGCACAGACATTGCTAACGATACATATATATATATATATATATATATTTATATATATATATATATATATATATATATATATGTATATATATATTATCAAGCCTATACATATGTATATGTAATAGGCTCAGTAAGCGAGTGGCGATCTAGCAAATCGTTAGTGATTGGGCCGTGTAATACAGCCCTAAGTGTCGCTGCATTTTGGTAATTTTTTTCTGGTAAACTCCATGACCATAATATATAGTAGGGCAGAACACTACTGCCGTAGGTATAGGGTGCTGCATCAACAGAAGAAAAAGAGAAGGAAAACAAGAACGCTGGGAACAGCCTTCACATTCCCAGTGATTTTAGGTATACCCGTCATGCGGCCGTTAAGGGTAAGCAGAGAGGGCTCCCGGCATGAGCCCTCTCTGCAGCCCACGGTCCCCAGTTGCTATGTGCAGCTGGGGACCGAAGGTATTATCCTGGGCCGATCGCCACTGCCGTCTAATTCACTATTTAAATGCAGCTGTTAAAGCTGTCAGCTGCATTTATATAGTAGCTGTGCCCCCACTCCCTGGTGTCTAGTGGGGGGATCTCCCCCCTGCGATGCGATCGCTGGGAGGGAGATCCCTTGTAATGAGCCGGCCGGGGCTCAGCGTCGGGCACTCCATGTACCTGGTCTGCTGCAGACCAGTATAATAGAGCAATGATCTGATGGATCATTGCTCTATTATATACACAGAATTGATCTCAATGGGAGATTAGTGCTGTGTATATAGAAGTCCCCCAGGGAACTTCTAATTAATGTATGCAAAAAACATAAAATAAAAAATAAAGTGTTTTTATTAATTAAAAAAAAAAACTCCCCTAATAAAAGTCTGAATCACCCCCCTTTTCCCATTTTATAAATAAAAATAAATAAATAAAGATATTTGGTATTGCCGCGTGTGTAATCACCCGAACTATTAAATTATCGCATTTAATTTTTTTAAAGCCATCAAATATTATCAAAGTTATACAAGTTACATATCATTGTAATCGTACTGACTTGAACATAGATAACTTGTGAGTTTTACCATAGGGTGAACGGCGTAAACACAAAACCCCTCAAAATAAAAGGAATTGCACCTTTTTTTTCCAATGTCACTGCACATATAATTTTTTTCTGGTTTTGCAGCATATTTTATAGAAAAATTAGTCGGTAATTGCAAAGTATTATTATTGTCGCAAAAAATTAGGGCTCATGTGGGTCTATAGGGGAAAATACGCAAGCGCAGTGGCCTTTTAAACACGTGGAGGAAAAAACAAAAGCACAAAAATGAAAACTGTCTCTGTCCTTAAAGGGTTAAGATACTTAGCTTGATATTTCTTAGCCGCACGACAACAGTAAGCTAGGATACGGGTAACAGGACACTGCGTATGAGTGTGAGTGACACTAAGGAGACCTGGTGGTTTATAATGAGAAGGTGGAATTTCCTGACAGTGACTGGGATGGTGGTTGGGATCAGCAGGCTGGGGATCGCTATTGGGGAACTGATGGTTTTGGCACAGAGGCATGGAGCTGTATACATTGTGAACCCATTATACCTAAATATTTTTTTTTTTTTTTTTTTTATATTAAGTTGTTTACAGAATTTTTACCATCAACCCAGACCTAAAACCAGCAAGCAAGCCGGTGATGATTGATTTCCTGGTAAGACTTTGTTCTTCTCCTATATATGTGATATTAGTCAGTAAGAAGATCGCATTAGTTCAATCAGAAATTACAGTGACTCTGTTCCCACAATCTGCCCCACTCCTTCAGCCGCTTGTAACGTCAGATAGCTGCTTTGAATCCAAGATCCGTCCTGGGGTCCGTTCGGCAGGTCATGAGGTTATTGTCCAAGAACAACTTTTAAACTTTCAGCCTTGTATTAAATTGGCGTGGCCTAAATTGTCTGTGCCCTGGGCCTCCTCCCCGCCCTCCTCATCATTAGGAATGCTCCCAGGCAGGATTTCTCCTATTCACCACTTGTCCTAACACTGCACATGGGCCTTAACGATCCAAGACATGTGCAGTGTTCAGACAGGTGATGATTAGGAGAAATCCTGCCCTGGGAGCATTCCCAATGATAAAGAAGGTGGGGAGGAGGGAGGAGAGGCATTGCAGGTCTAGGGCACAGACACTCTAGGCCACACCATTTTGACACAGGGCTGGAAGTTTAAAAGCACAAATGTTGCTCATGGTGCTCAAATGTTGACCAAAGAACACTAACTTTCAGTCAGCAACAATTATTTCTTGGCCTTAAAGGAGAGGTCCTGTGAAAATTTTTATTAAAGTATTGTATTGCCCCCCAAAAGTTATACAAATCACCAATATACACTTATTATGGAAAATACTTATAAAGTGCTTTTTTCCCTGCACTTACTACTGCATCAAGGCTTCACTTCCTGGATAACATGGTGATGTCACTTCCTGGATAGCATGGTGATGTCACGACCCGATTCCCAGAGCTGTATGGGCTGTGGCTGCTGGAGAGGATGATGGCAGAGGACACTGAGGGACACAGGGCACTGGAGGGACACTGAGCATCCCTCTGCCATCATCCTCTCCAGCAGCCACAGCCCGCACAGCTCTGGGAGTCAGGTTGTGACATCACCATTTTATCCAGGAAGTGACAGCACCATGTTATCCAGTGACATCACCATGTTATCCAGGAAGTGAAGCCTTGATGCAGTAGTAAGTGCAGGGAAAAAAGCACTTTATAAGCATTTCCCTTAATAAGTGTACTTTTGGGGGGCAATACAATACTTTAATAAAATTTTTCACTTTTCCTTAAATATATTATGCAATAAGCTGATGAGGTTTTTTTTTTTTTTTTTTACCAATTGCCATCAATGATCATTTATTTGGCCATTAATGTGCCCTATACATTAACTATTAACTACCCCCCTACTAGATCCCTAAGCTCCATCATTACCTGGTTACTTACGATCCTTGATTTTTCTCACAGACTCCGGATAATATTATGGTGAAAAGAACTGTCGCTAAACCCAACGGCAAAACCGGAATCATTTCCTTATCTCATAGACTGCCCAATCTTGCAAGGTGAGTAGGGGGCGGCAGCCCCAGGAATCATATATTTATCATAAAGAGGATGAGGACTAGGATAATTCCTGGCTTTCTACCCTCTATTTGGCAGTTTGGGACTATGGACCATATCAGTAAGGTTTGAGGACAACTTGATACATAATTACACCACACAATTTGAAGTGAAGGAATACGGTAAGAACTGTCAACTTATCACCTGATCCTCTGTGTTATCGTTTTCTGTACTCTGATCTGTGCACATGGTTTTCTATTTGGTCAGTTCCTTGAAGTTAGTTCTCCTCAAAAAAAAAATGGTTTCCACTGCAGCAAGCACAAGCGGGGATCTGTGATCTGCAGAGAGTCCAGGAGCAAGGGTTCAGTTCCCCTGCAGTGCCCCCGCAGGGGGATATAAGTATTTCACAAAGTAAAATGACTTGGCTGTCCATGTAATGCTGCACCCTGTCCTCGAGGGATTCTCTTGGTAGCTGCTCTTCACCAGTTGATAAAAGCCACAACTCAGAAATTATAAGGAAAAATGGTGTGTTTTCAAGACCCAAAGGAGACTTCTTAAGCTGTGAACATGTGTATCCATAGGGGACTATAGGTCATTGTTCCTTGTGGAGTGAAGGCAAGTGGACACTTATAAACCCTTCATGTTCCACTGGAACTCTGGGAAGAAACGCATGCACAGTATTTCTCTGGTGCCACCATTTTTAGGAAGCTTCCCTTCAAGTCAAAGCACGGCTCCTCTGAGGAGCCAAGAACACAATGACTGGAGATTTCATGAGCCAAGCCGGAATCTATCTATAGTAATCTAAGTCACTATCTACAGTATAGACAGCTGTTTGATTAAAATTAACTTTATAAACTATCTGTTGTCATAACCATACATATAAAGTACTGAGAGGAAGGGTAGGCTAACAGGCAACACACAATAAATTATTACAATCACTCGGCATTGCCTCACAATTAGAAATGAGTGATCCAAACTTCCCGACCTGAGAATCGTTACAAAGTTTGCAAAAGGTTGGGTTTGCAACCAAGCCGGATTAAAAAAAAAAAACTTTGTAGATATGGCGGCCGCACATGTCACAGTAAAGTGTAAGGGTGGGTGCAAGGGATTAAACATAATCCCTTGCAGCTGGCCAGTCGGCTTGTGTAGAGTGAACAGAAAAAACATGCACAGTATTTAGGGAGAGAGAGAAAGAGGGGGAGAGAAACGGGAGAGTCGGAGAGAGAGATAGGAGAGTCATGGGCGAGAAACGGATGAGTTGGGGAGAGAAACAGGGAAGTCTGGGAGAGAAACGGGAGAGAAATAAAGAGATGTCCAAAGACTGAGTGTAGGGCCTGAGCCTTCAAACCAAGAAAGACTAAAGAGAACAAAGGAGACTATGACTTAAAAAGTAATACTTCTTTACAAAACTGTGTCAGGGTTGTTGCCCTTTATCAGTACAAAACACGGAGCTATACTGTTTACACTGAGGCCTGTGTTGTGGGAGCAAAGGGGCATTGTTCTCCTTGAGAAGAGCGCCACAAGCTGTGGGTAATCTATGCCATACTGGAAATTCTGAGAAGAATAGTATGCAAAATATCTACATTCTACAGATCGGTAACTTTTTGGGAGAGATTCTGGCTTGGCTTGTTAAATCTCTGGTCATGTTCTAAGACATCTTAAAAGAGCAAAGCAGTGACTTAGACATATTTGCGCTGACATCGAAACACGTGATGGTGTCTCTGCAGTGTTCTTTTGCATATTTGATTTCCCAGGGGGCAATGTTCTAGAATACACTGACATCGAGACATGTGATGGTGTCTCTGCTGTGTTTTGGTTAATATCCCTGAGGTCAACCAGCTTCCTTTTGCATGCACTTACTAGTCATTGCTCCCACTAGCCAGATTCCTACTCCACACTGATGAGGGGCAAATACCCCGAAACAGCTGTCTGTGGATGGATACCTTGCTTGGGTGGTTTCCTTGATTAGAGACATTCCTTGGCTTGGTGGTTCCTTCCCGGAGGAAGGTCTGGCTAGTTCACTGACATCAAGACACGTGATGGCGTCTCTGCAGTGTTCTTTTGCATATTTGCACTGAACAGCACGCCATAATGTATCAATCTGCTTGTGAGAGAAGTGAACCTGAAAGCTACACTGTGATTGAAGTAGGTAAGGAAGGCCCATTTGTGTCTCATGTAGATTGATAGATCTGGGCCCTTGTGGTTAGATGAGGTACTGCAGGACTGGTCACTTTTACAGAGTTTTATAGTACTAATAACTATCGTTTTACGTTTTATTTCAGCTCTACCAAGCTTTGAGATAAAAATATCTACACCAAAGAAATTCTTCTACATTAAGGATGAAGAACTAAGGGTGGACATAGAGGCGCGGTGAGTAGAAGCGTTTGGCCACAATGAGTTTACATGAGTTCTAGAAATATTTATGGGGCCCACAAATAGTCTTCTTCAAATCCTTCTTCAGGAAACTGCTTCATAGTCCTGACTAAATGGCGTACCACACCCTGTAAACTGAACAAAATGAAAAATCACTACCCAAGTAATTCCTGGAGATACAACCATGGTACTGGAATCTACCACACTGTCCCATTAGTCATACCTTCTAGTCTGAAGTAATTGAAATTATAAAAGGAAAAGTAACAGACAACAACCAAAACCTTTTCCCTGAGATATACTTGCTTCTCCTACTTGAGTCATTTGACTTATTGACCATGACCCTCTACAGACCACTTTAATTCTCAGACAGGCTACTCTTGGCTTCATCTGGGAAGACTACCTCCAAACATTTTATCCAATCTTGGATTGGTAAAATAGGCCGAATATTTAAATTACAGAAAATTGGTTATTGGGAACCTAGATCTCACCGGTTCCTAAAAATGTGGAATCCATTGGCAAAATCTAGGAAATTGTATAGGGAAAAATTCCCATGAATAATCAAGTGTCCACTTCTTATCCTCCTCTTCGACAAGGACCTGAACTGAAGAAACAACCTGGGGACAGGGGTGGCTGTGATTTTGTAAGAAAGTAGCTTTTGGTTATCCTGGATAACCTCTTTAAAGGAGAAGTCCGGCATTTGCTAAAAGCTGGCAGGGAGAGGGGGGAAATGGATTACAAGTAGGCACTTTCCTCTGCCCGTGCCAGCGGCCACGAGACCTCTGCTGGAAGTCATTCCCCCCCCCCCCCAAGTGATGAGTGCATGACTTAGGGCTGAGGTAAGTGCCTACTTGTAATCCATCCCCCCTTATCCCTTCAGGATGCTGGCTTTTAGAAAACACCTGACTTCTCCTTTAAAGCGACTCTATACCCACAATCTGACCCCCCAAACCACTTGTACCTTCAGATAGCTGCTTTTAATCCAAGATCTGTCCTGCGGTCTGTTTGGCAGGTGATGCAGTTATTGTCATAAAAAATTAATTTTGAAATTGCAGCTCCGTGCCCTATGGGCGTATCTGTGCCCTAACTTTGCACCACCCCTCTGTCCCTCCTCCCCACCCTCCTCATCATTAGGAATGCTCCAGGCAAATTGCCTCCTATTCCTCACCTGTGTCAGCATGGCACATTGGCTGGATCAGTAAGACACCAGTGAAATGTTCAAACAGAAGTAAATGTTCCAGTGGCATTCCTAATTATGAGGAGGGGTAGGAGGAGGGACGGAGGGGTGGTGCAAAGTTAGGGCACAGATACGCCGTAGGGCATGGGGCTGCAATTTTAGACCAGTGACATCTAGTAAGGTGACTGGTAGTAACATGATGTAATATTTTATCCCATCAGGTATCTCAACGGCAAACCTGTCACTGGCAAGGCCTTTGTGCTCTTTGGAGTCAAGAGAGACAACGAGAAGAAAAGTCTAACAGATACCCTAAGGAGAGTAGAGGTAATGATGTAGTGAGCATGTGGGAATGTGGTGTAATGAGGGCTAACAGTAGTGTGATATCATGTGGCAGGGTAGCAATGATCGCCTCCCCTGTGTACCACACACACACTCAGGGTGAATGATTTCTGACATTAAAATTCCTTGAAACAACCCCAAGTTTCACTGATCAGTTCTTGTACAAAATCCAGTACACACACAGTCCCATAAAGCACAAGGTAGATACAGTTCATATGCTTGAGAGTAGGAAATTCGTAACTTGGATGTTATGGGAAACAACTCTACTTAAATGGATACAAGTCCTATTACACTATACTATACTGACGAGGATCTTCAGAGTTTGGCTTGCTGTCATTCTTAAGAGAAGAATTGTACTCACAGGACAATTCTTCATATCTATCACATGATTAGAGGGATGTATGCAGAAGCACGATCACCAACCGTGGAAGTTGATTAGCACCGTCTCCAACTGGAGGCCAAATAGAGGAAGGCAATGCCAGGGAGCCCTTAAGCAGTTTCTCCAACCCTGGTCTACATGGGGAAAAAAAAGAACATGGTTGGATCTTTGCAGTGTTGACTAGAACAATGGTGACTTGCTACACATGCTCTGGAAAGTGCTGGAGTCTACTTAGAGGCTCTCAAAGGCATCATACTGGAATCTGCATGTAACATGTTCTTCTTGCAAACACTTCTAGGAATTCTGGATCTTGAAGTAGGCCTCAGCAGACTTGGTGGTGTTGGGGGTTTCAGAGCTGGGGCAGACACATGAAGCAATGCTATATACTTCTCCAGCATGTTTATATATTTACCTGGTGTCATAGTACTCCTTTAACAAGTTGGCTGTCCTTGCATAGACAATGTTGACTTTCTGCGGTTTTCGACTCTTTTCTAGATCTCGGATGGTGAAGGTTCTGCTGTTATGATAAGACGAGACTTGAAACATTTTAGAAATGAGAGAGAAATGTTAGAATGGAGAATATTTGTGTCTGTTACCGTCATTACTGAGTCAGGTAAGAGAGATACAGCATACAGTATATCACTGCCATTTCTACAGACCATATCCAGTGAAGTTCCTGTAACATGATCTCAATAGGACTTTATATGGATTGGGTTATCAGACCTTCTAGATATGTTATATAACAGACATTTTTTTTAATCATAGGTGGAAGGCAAGTCATGGTAAACACCTTGTTCCTGTCTTTTTCTAATGATTTTGCCCATGATGTAGGATCCCAGTACAGATCCTGAATCCTATGGTTATTGGTTGTCATATGGTTACAATTCTGTCACAGTGTTTTAGTACGTTAAAGGGGTTATCCAATGTAGTGCTGCTGAACGAGACTCACCAGTGACATTGATATCCTGTCTGCTCCTCTTCTGTGCTCCACTCTGCATATGCTCGTGTCTTCCGGCATCTTCTTCCTCCTTCTGCTGCAATGACACCTCTCGCCTCTAGGGTGCATAGGCGGCCAATTGCTCTGGATTTATAGAAGCAGCTTGTTTCCAGGTTTTCCGGCAACCTTCCCTGTGCAGAGCTTTGGTCTCCTGCAAAAATGCTCGAGTTTCCCATTGACAATGAGGTTTGTTACTCGAAACAAGCACTCGAGTATCGGGAAATATTCGTCTCGAGTACCGAACACCCGAGCATTTTAGTACTCGCTCATCACTAGTTTTGATTGAGTCAGAAAGGATAAGTATTACAAGGGCCTCCTTGCTTTCTCCTGGTACTTACAAGGGCTTTAGGCTGGGACTACTACTTTGTTGATGTCATATTTAAATTCCAAAAAAAAGAAAAGTTATTAAACTACTGGTCATCATCTGCAGGTGTGGTTTCACCCACATCAGATGATGGCGGCTGACAGCCACCCACTCTCGTCTCAGAAGGTGTACGAGCAGAGGGAGGAAGACTTTCCAATCAACCCCTTTAACCCCTAGACAACCCTGGACGTAGAGTTATGTCATGTAAGTCTTTCACCAAACGACCCTGGATGTAACTCTACGTAACTCCTGGGTGTTTCTCCTGGTATGAAGCGTGCTCCGGGGCCGAGCGCGCTTCATAGCTGGTGGGGACCTCACCGTTAATGACAGGCTGCAGCGATCGCGCCGCAGTGTGTCATTAACTCTTTAAACGCTGTGGCCGCGGCATTTAAGTGTAAGTGACAGGGGGCGTCCCCTGTCACTTACCGATCGGGACCCCCGCAGTGTGACTGCGGGGGTCCCGATCGTTAAAACGGACCGCCGGAGGTCTCTCACCTGCCTCCGTGCGGTCCGATCGGCGATCTGTTCACTGAGCCTGCACAGGCAGGCTCAATGAGCAGATCGCCTATCACACTGATCAATGCTATGCCTATGGCATAGCAGTGATCAGTGTCTGCAATCAAAGTAGTGAATGTACAAGTCCCCCAAAGGGACTTCAAATGTGTAAAAAAAAAAGTAAAAATCACCAATATACTACCCCAAAGCCCCTCCGCCAATAAGAGCTTAAATCACCCCCCTTTCCCATTATATAAATAAAACATATAAAAATAAATAAATAAACATATAATATACCGTAGCGTGCGGAATTGTCCGATCTATTAAAATATAACAAGCGTCATTGCAAACTGCGAACAGCATACACGAAAAGAGGGAAAAAAGTGTGCGGATTACCGATTTTATGTTACATTATGTAAAAAAATAATAATAATAGAAAGTGACCAAAACGTCCGATATTCACAAATATGGTATTAATAAAAACTAGAGATCATGGCGGAAAAAATGACACCCCATACAGCCCCGTAGGTGAAAAAATATAACTGTTATAGGAGTCACAATAGGCCCATTTTATTAATAATTGCCAAAAAAAAGAATTTCATAAAAAAAATATATATAACATTAGAGAATCTGTGTAACCTGCATATGGTTGTGTTCGGACTGACCTATAGAATAATAGTATCATGTCGCTGTTACCATATAGTGCATTACGTAGACACAGGAACCCCCCAAACGTTACCATATTGCATTCTTTTTTACGATTTCACCTATTTATATCTTCATAAATAATATATTTGGGATTCCGTCGTACATGTTATGGTAAAATGAATGACGCCATTACAGAGTACAACTATTCCTGTAACAAACATGCCATTACATGGCATTGTAGATAGAAAACTGAAAGTGCTGGAGCTCTTAGAAGGGGAGGAGGGAAAAACGAAAGCGCAAAGATCAAAATTTGCGCGGTCCACTGGGTCATTTTGGGCCTGGTCCTCAAAGGGTTAAGCACCCTAGAACCACCTAAGTGCATAAATGCTTTTTACCATGATGAGAACTGATGAAAATGTTATTATAAGCTACTTACAAGTTCTTAATCAGGATTTACACTCATATACATGTATAGATAAACTGTACGTCTGTTTCCCCTCCAGGCAGTGAGATGGTGGAATCGGTGCTGGATGATATTCCTATTGTCACTTCTCCATATAAAATTCTCTTCACAAAAACAACCAAATTTTTCAAGCCTGGAATGACATTGGATCTGATGGTAAGTGCTCTGATTTATATTAGATTGTATTTTAAATTGTGTTTTTATCATCCTCTTCTATTATTATATAGCTCATTTAATCTGACTCCTTTATCTTCTAATTAAAAAAAAAAAAGAAGATTGGGTTAATAACTAAAAATATAAACCTTGAACCTAGAAACCTAGAAAATCAGCAGGTTTCTTATGTCTGTTTACCACCTATGAGGACATAGTTGTGGTGGAATCTTCTGATATCTTTTGTAGGGATCTTCCCGGGGGATGGTGTGTTAGGACACAGTTCAGGCAGCAAACTTGGACTTAAAAACAGCTTTGGTGTTTATTTGTAGCATAAACGGTCCAGCAACATAAATACAGCAGCACCGTGCAGTGAGAATAAAACAAAACAAAAAGGTCTTGCCCGTCTGGGCACTTACTAACACAGTTCACCTAACTGTCACTTCCATAGGCGGTATCGTGGAGTGTGAATAGGCCCCAGCAGTGATATAACTCCTTGCTCCCAGGAAACACAGCATGCAAGCTGTTCACCCTGGCTGAGAGCAATCCCCTGTAGCACTGTGGAGCTTTTAAGTTGTTGCAGGCTAATCAGGGCACACCTGATTGCAACAACCGAACTGGATCGGGGGGAAGGGAATGGCAGGTCCCACTACCAACCTACCCACCATTCCAGTAAATCCGGCCCGGAAAATGTAAAGAACAACTCAGCAGCATAATACTGCTGAGTAAGAGATCTTTCCCGGATTTACCATCTCACCGTAAGCAGTAGCCTGGGCGAGATGTACCTCCCCTCGAACACTTTACCTGTGACATGTCCACATATCCCCCCCCCCTCTTTTTCAGACCGGAGGGCTGAGCATTTTGTCCCCACAGACAGTGTACCCTTGATAGGGCGTCCGCATTTGCCTGTAACTTTCCTGGCCTGTGTTCCACGGTAAAATTAAAGTTTTGGAGGGACAGAAACCATCTAGTCACCCTCGCATTTTTCTCTTTATTAACCTTCATCCATGTTAGGGGGGCATGGTCGGTCACTAACTTGAACTTTCTGCCTAGCAAGTAATACCTCAGGGACTCTAGGGCCCATTTCACTGCCAGACATTCTCGCTCCACAATGGCGTAGTTTTTTTCGGCCGGGGATAGCTTCCTGCTTAAGTACATCACTGGGTGCTCCTCGCCATTCACGACCTGTGAGAGAACGGCGCCTAACCCTGTATTAGAGGCGTCTGTCTGGACCAGAAACTCTTGCCTAAAGTCAGGGGTAACTAGCACAGGTTGTTGACACAAGGCAGACTTAAGGCTTTGAAAAGCCTTCTCGGCCTCTGGAGTCCATGTCACCATTGCGGACTTACCTCCCTTTGTCAGGTCAGTTAGCGGGGCTGCAACTGTGGCAAAGTTTGGCACAAACCTACGGTAATAGCCCGTAATACCCAGGAAAGCTCTGACCTGTTTCTTTGTGAGGGGTTGAGGCCAATTCTGTATTGCCTCGATTTTATTTAGTTGTGGTTTCACTAACCCCCTCCCAATAATGTAGCCCAAGTATTTAGCCTCCTCTAAGGCTAGTGCACACTTCTCTGCATTGATAGTTAACCCTGCATCACTTATGGCCTCTAACACCGCCTGGACTTTACAGAGGTGACTTTCCCAATCAGGGCTAAAAATGACCACATCATCGAGGTAGGCAGCGGAGTAATCACGATGTGGTCGCAGAATCAAGTCCATCAACCTCTGAAAAGTGGCAGGGGCTCCATGTAACCCGAATGGCATCACTACGTATTGGAAGAGTCCATCAGGGGTGGAGAATGCAGTCTTCTCTCTAGCCTCAGGAGTGAGGGGGATCTGCCAGTAGCCTTTTGTGAGATCGAGGGTGGTTATGTACCTGGCATTACCCATTCTTTCAATCAACTCATCTACCCTGGGCATGGGGTAAGCATCGAACTTGGAGATCTCATTTAACTTTCTAAAATCATTACAGAACCTCCAAGTTCCATTGGGCTTTGGGATTAGCACAATCGGGCTGGACCATTCGCTCTGGGACACCTCAATGACTCCTAGGTCAAGCATACGTTTTACCTCGGCTGACACCGCCTCCCTCCGTGCTTCTGGTATCCTATAGGGCTTAAGGTTTACTCTGCTTCTAGGCTCAGTTTCAATGTGATGGTGAATGAGATGCGTACGCCCTGGAAGGTCAGAAAACTTGTCTTTATTTTTCTGCAAAAACTCTTTAGTCTCCTGCTTCTGTGACACTGATAGAGTATCACCAATCTTGACCGGAGGGATTGGTTGTGACAAATTATTAATAGAGTTTGTCGCCACCAAGGATTCCCTGTCTTTCCAGGGTTTGATCAAGTTTATGTGATAAACTTGGAAAGGCTTCCTTCTACCTGGTTGGTGTACCTTGTAGTTTACCTCACTGATTTTTTCTACAATTTCCTAGGGACCTTGCCACTTTGCTAAGAATTTACTTTCTACAGTGGGAACAAGAATGAGTACCCGGTCACCTGGGCTAAATGTCCTGATTCTCGCAGAACGATTGTAAATTCTGCTTTGGCTCTCTTGCGCCCTCTGGAGGTGTTCCCTTACTAGGGGCATTACAGTGGCTATACGGTCCTGCATTTGTGCTACATGCTCTATAACACTCTTGTATGGGGTGGACTCACTTTCCCATGTCTCTTTCGCTATATCCAACAAACCCCTAGGGTGACGACCATAGACCAACTCGAAGGAAGAGAACCCTGTGGACGCTTGGGGTACTTCCCTAATAGAAAACATCAGGTAAGGTAGTAAGTGATCCCAATCCCGACCATCTTTTTCCACCACTTTCTTTAACATATGTTTTAGGGTTTTATTAAACCTCTCCACTAACCCGTCTGTCTGTGGGTGATATACAGAGGTACGTAGGTGTGAGATTTTAAACAGTTTGCATACATCCTTCATCACCTTTGACATAAACGGGGTACCTTGGTCGGTCAAGATCTCCTTGGGGATCCCCACCCTGGAAAACATATAAAACAATTCACGCGCAATTGTTTTGGATGCAGTGTTTCTTAAGGGGACAGCCTCAGGATAGCGGGTTGCGTAGTCTAAGACCACCAAAATGTACTGGTGTCCCCTTTCCGACTTTACAATGGGACCCACTAAGTCCATTGCGATGCGGTCAAAAGGTACCTCTATGATGGGGAGCGAAACCAACGGACTGCGGAAATGCGACACTGGGGCGCTAAGCTGACATGTGGGGCACGACTCACAGTATTTTTTTATGTCAGCATAAATCGCAGGCCAATAGAACCTCTGGAGGACTCTCTCCTGCGTTTTATCGGTCCCCAAGTGGCCCCCAAGGACATGATTATGGGCCATGTCAAGTACCTGACGCCGGTACGACTTAGGCACCAGAAGCTGTTCCACAACCTCATCATTAATTTTAGTGACTCTATAGTAGAGATCGTTAGTCACAGAAAAATGTGGAAACTTTTTCTCAGCTTCTGGTTCCTGAGGTACCCCATTCATAACAGTGACCTGCTCTCTAGCATTTTTGAGAGTGGGGTCCTGTAATTGTGCAGAACCAAAATTATCCCTAGACACCTCTAAGTCTGGAACATTCTGCTCAGTGGGAGGAGCCTCTTCCTCACCAGCCAGGACCTGCAAAGGAAAAGCATCATTTTCATCCTGTACATTTTTATCATTTACCGTGGGTAATGCAATAGACTTAGGGGTCTCCTCACTCCTTTCAGGGGATTGTTGTTTTCCCCATAGAGCCCAGAACAATGGAAAATCACACCCCAATATCACATTATGCATAAGGTTTTTAACCACACCCACTTCATATTGTACAGCGCCTAGTTCAGTCCCGACATTAGCCAGTACTATAGGGTAAACCTTTGTATCACCATGTATGCATACCACACTCATATGTCTTTTTGGCACAAAGTCCCCAGTCACCAGGCTAGCATGCACCAAGGTGACAAGGCTTCCTGAGTCCAGCAACGCCTTAACAGGGAAGTTATTGACAGTAATGTGGCAGACTTGCGGTTCAGTCTCTAGTCCAGTGACTGCAACAAAAGACGGCTTCGCAAATAGCGACTGATGCCGGCTAGCGTCACACTCCATGGGCTCAGTGGTAAGAGGGCAATGGGCAGACACATGTCCCGTCTCATGGCATCTCCAGCACTTGATAGGGCCTGGTCTCCTTGGCAAGGAGTCCTTTTTAGGGCCACTTAGCCACCTGGGACCATCACCAGTCTTTTGCCCTTGAGACACCTCCTGAGCGCTCTTCCCTCTATCAGCACCCCTCCACACTCCCCCAATAGATGGAAGTCTCTTACCAGCCGATGGCACAGATCTGGCACTCCGTGGAGGTGAAGGTGCTGCAGGAACATCACGGAGGTAGTCCTCGGTCGCCTGGAACCTCTCCACAAGGCTGACGAGTTCGTCGGCACTCCTAGGGTCACCTTGTCCTACCCAGCATTGTAGATCAGCAGGAAGGGCACAGAGGTAGCGGTCCATCACGACCCTCTCTAGGATCTGGGCAGGAGTAGAGGTGTCTGGCTCCAACCATTTTCTTGCCAAATGGATCAGGTCGTACATCTGGGACCTCGCAGTAACGGACAGCACGGACAGCAGCAGTAACTCCTAGTCGGGCGAGTATCTCTGCTTTTAGCCGAGGATAGTCTTTGACCTCTTGCTCACTGAGGTCATAATAGGCCTTTTGAGGTTCGCCTGTTAAATAGGGAGCAATGACCTCTGCCCACTCAGTGGAGGGTAACTTCTCTCTCTCAGCCACCCGCTCAAAGACAGTTAAGTAGGCCTCAATATCATCATCCGCAGTCATCTTTTGCAGCGCACGCTGCACGGCTCTTTTCACAGACAAAGTCTCTGGCGCGGCTGCTGCCACCAGCTGGGGATTAGCACCTGCAGACGCCTCCTGCTTTGCTATCAGGTGCTCAATAAGTCTCTGTTGTGCAGCCATTGTCTGTTCATGGCGCAGGTTAGCGTCTGTCAGAGCCTGTTGTTGCTGCAAACTCACTTGCATTAACTGCTTCATCATCTCCTCCATGTTGCTTGGCTGTTTTTGGAGTGAAGCAGCCGCCTTCACCCAGGACATGAGTAGCGGTGGCCAAGTTGATGCACACCGTTGCCCCTAGCAACCGTTTTGCCCGCATCCTCCACCAATTGTAGGGATCTTCCCGGGGGATGGTGTGTTAGGACACAGTTCAGGCAGCAAACTTGGACTTAAAAACAGCTTTGGTGTTTATTTGTAGCATAAACGGTCCAGCAACATAAATACAGCAACACCGTGCATTGATAATAAAACAAAACAAAAAGGTCTTGCCCGTCTGGGCACTTACTAACACAGGTCACCTATCTGTCACTTCCATAGGCGGTATCGTGGAGTGTGAATAGGCCCCAGCAGTGATAGAACTCCTTGCTCCCAGGAAACACAGCATGCAAGCTGTTCACCCTGGCTGAGAGCAATCCCCTGTAGCACTGTGGAGCTTTTAAGTTGTTGCAGGCTAATCAGGGCACACCTGATTGCAACACCCGAACTGGATCGGGGGGAAGGGAATGGCAGGTCCCACTACCAACCTACCCACCATTCCAGTAAATCCGGCCCGGAAAATGTAAAGAACAACTCAGCAGCATAATACTGCTGAGTAAGAGATCTTTCCCGGATTTACCATCTCACCGTAAGCAGTAGCCTGGGTGAGATGTACCTCCCCTCGAACACTTTACCTGTGACATGTCCACACTTTCTTATAGTAAATTTCAGAGGCGGAGCTTTAAAGCGAATGTACAACCAGGTACTTCGTTTTGGGGTTTTTACCATAACAGATCGGTGCCAGCTCAGAGATGCCAGTGGCACAGTCCTTTTTTTTGAACCGCCGCCTGGTTTGCGTACACAGCAACGGTCTAATCCCGGACACTGCCCAGTTCCCGCACACAGTGCCGGTCTATTCCCGAACACCGGCCCTCCCCAGAGCCGGCCGGCCCACAGTGTGACGAAACCACTGGCCCTCTGTGACGCGACCCCATGGATTCCAATGGAGCCGCGTCCCAGAGGGGAGGGGAAATCGTCACACTGAGGGCCGGCCGGCTCTGGGGCAGGCCGGTGTTCGGGAATAGACCGGCACTGTGTGCAGGAACTAAGCGGTGGTCCAAAAAAAGGACTGTGCCACCAGTATCCCCACACAGGCACCAATCTATTAAGGTATGATACCCAAAGCGATGTACCGTACCTGATGGACCTCTATTAGAGAGAAGATTGTTGACAGGAAAAGCCCCCCTGGCCCATCTAGTCCACCCTTATGTAATACTCTTTCTTATTGCCTTAGGATAGATTTATGCTTATCCCAGGCAGGTTTAAATTGAGTTATTGTAGATTTACCAGCCACATCTACTGGAAGTTTGTTCCAAGAAGCTACTACTCTTTCTACTGATTTTTTCCCAAATAACCTCAGATTGTGGTCCCTTGTTCTTGTGTTCAATTTCTCCCTCCTGAACCTTATTTAGTCCTGTATCATATTTAAAGCTTGTATGCCCTCCCTTTCCCTTCTTCCTCCTGTAACATATATAAAGGTTTCCATCATGTCCTCCCTTTCCCTTCTTTCTACTGTAACATATATAAAGGTTTCCATCATGTCCTCCTTTTCCCTTCTTCCTCCTGTAACATATATAAAGGTTTCCATCATGCCCCCCCTTTCCCTTCTTCCTCCTGTAACATATATAAAGGTTTCCATCATGTCCTCCTTTCCCTTCTTCTTCCTGTAACATATATAAAGGTTTCCATCATGTCCCTCCTTTCCCTTCTTCCTCCCATAACATATATAAAGGTTTCCATCATGCCCCCCCCCCTTTCCCTTCTTCCTCCTGTAACATATATAAAGGTTTCCATCATGTCCTCCCTTTCCCTTCTTCCTCCTGTAAAATATATAAAGGTTTCCATCATGTCCCCCCTTTCTCTTCCTTCTCCTGTAACATATATAAAGGTTTCCATCATGTCCCCCCCTTTCCCTTCTTCCTCCTGTAACATATATAAAGGTTTCCATCATGTCCCCCCTTTCTCTTCTTCCTCCTGTAACATATATAAAGGTTTCCATCATGCCCCCCCCTTTCCCTTCTTCCTCCTGCAACATATATAAAGGTTTCCATCATGTCCTCCCTTTCCCTTCTTCCTCCTGTAACATATATAAAGGTTTTCATCATGTCCTCCTTTTCCCTTCTTCCTCCTGTAACATATATAAAGGTTTCCATCATGTCCTCCCTTTCCCTTCTTCCTCCTGTAACATATATAAAGGTTTCCATCATGCCCCCCCCCTTTCCCTTCTTCCTCCTGTAACATATATAAAGGTTTCCATCATGTCCTCCCTTTCCCTTCTTCCTCCTGTAACATATATAAAGGTTTCCATCCAGTCCTCCGTTTCCCTTCTTCCTCCTGTAACATATATAAAGGTTTCCATCATGTCCTCCCTTTCCCTTCTTCCTCCTGTAACAAGTATAAAGGTTTCCATCATGTCCCCCTTGCTTTTCTTCCTCCTGTAACATATATTTTCTACTTGTACGCCAGTCTTGATAAATGTCACCTATATTTTCAGTTTCAGTGACATTTTTATGGTGATTGGTTCCCTTTATGTAACTTTGACCATTGTTTCTCCAACATTCAAGAGAGTAAAGCATATCTGTAAACTTAGTTTTTATTGATTTTAGGTGTTGGTCACTTATCCAGATGGGAGTCCGGCTCATCGCGTCCCTGTTCTAGCAGAACCTGGAAATGCTAGAAGAGCAACTCAAGAGGATGGAACCGTTCAGTTGACCGTGAATACCCCCTCAGACATAAGCCAGCTGCAGATAACAGTAATACTTCTGTTCTTTTAAATGTCAATCTTCAGAGTAGACTAATAAAGCTAAGAATGGGAGATAAATGGGTGTGTAGGGTTGACGTTGGTGATATAGGATCCATTCATGCCTATGTTCGGGAGGGTTTTCATGGCCAATGTGGCATTAGACACCACCACACATCAGTAGGCCACCATAGAGCTCTTTGGATACTCTATAGAACTGATTTGTCATGGAATTATGAATAGTGCAGATATTGCGTGAACCATAACTGTCTACTATGACTATTGTACATTAGCATATTAGCACTATATTACTTCCACCATTATCAACTGTAGATGTTGTATCTCCTCCTCTTTTCTTCTAGGTGTCGACACAAGATGATAAAATAACCAAGGAACAACAAGCTTCTTCCACCATGGTGGCCTCCGCATACAGACCCATTGGGGGCAATTACTTACATCTCAGTGTTACAGGAGGAAAACTAAAACAAGGAGACAGTGCAGTTATCAACTTCATTGTCCGGAACAGTGACCCCGCTGTCGCAAACCAGATTAATCAATTCAACTATATGGTAACTGGACTTAGTTCCTTTTAATTATATGGATTTATAATATTAGGAATGCTCTATTGCACATAAAGTACAGGGAAATGATCAGATGCCATTATGGGATTAGATTGTTTTTCTAATGCTAGATAGCCTCTTTAAAGGGGTCGGCCACTTTATAGTAAAATAGTTCAGTGTACAGTATTAGTAAGTGTACTCATTGTATATACTGTCAGCAGCTCCCTGTACTCATTGTATATACTGACAGCAGCTCCCTGTGTACTCATTGTATATACTGACAGCAGCTCCCTGTGTACTCACTGTATATACTGACAGCAGCTCCCTGTGTACTCACTGTATATACTGACAGCAGCTCCCTGTGTACTCACTGTATATACTTACAGCAGCTCCCTGTGTACTCACTGTATATACTGACAGCAGCTCCCTGTGTACTCACTGTATATACTGATAGCAGCTCCCTGTACTCACTGTATATACTGACAGCAGCTCCCTGTGTACTCACTGTATATACTGACAGCAGCCCCCTGTGTACTCACTGTATATACTGCCAGCAGCTCCCTGTGTACTCACTGTATATACTGACAGCAGCTCCCTGTGTACTCACTGTATATACTGACAGCAGCTCCCTGTACTCATTGTATATACTGACAGCAGCTCCCTGTGTACTCACTGTATATACTGACAGCAGCTCCCTGTACTCACTGTATATACTGACAGCAGCTCCCTGTGTACTCACTGTATACACTGACAGCAGCTCCCTGTGTACTCACTGTATATACTGACAGCAGCTCCCTGTGTACTCACTATATATACTGACAGCAGCTCCCTGTGTACTCACTGTATATACTGACAGCAGCTCCCTGTGTACTCACTGTATATACTGACAGCAGCTCCCTGTGTACTCACTGTATATACTGACAGCAGCTCCCTGTGTACTCACTGTATATACTGACAGCAGCTCCCTGTGTACACACTGTATATACTAACAGCAGCTCCCTGTGTACTCACTGTATATACTTACAGCAGCTCCCTGTGTACTCACTGTATATACTGACAGCAGATCCCTGTACTCACTGTATATACTGACAGAAGCTCCCTGTGTACTCACTGTATATACTGACAGAAGCTCCCTGTGTACTCACTGTATATACTGACAGAAGCTCCCTGTGTACTCACTGTATATACTGACAGCAGCTCCCTGTGTACCCCATAGAGCTAATATCAGACTCGCCTCCTCCAGGCTGTGCTGTCCTGCTCTGTGGTGTTTTGGTCTGTAAGATTGCTGACATGGAGGAGCATGTGACCATGCCCCGCCCCCCAGTGTCCACCACTGGGCCTGTATGTGTCTAAGAGGACACAGGGGGGCGGGACCTGGTCACATGCTCCTCTATGTCAGCCATTTTATGGACTGAAACAAAACAGAGCAGGGCACCCCGGCCTGGTGAAGGGGAGTCTGATTTTAGCTCTATGAGGTACACAGGGAGCTGCTGTCAGTATATACAGTGAGTACACAGGGAGCTGCTGTCAGTATATACAGTAAATACACAGGGAGCTGCTGCCAGTATATACAGTGAGTACACAGGGAGCTGCTGTCAGTATATACAGTGAGTATACTTACTAATACTTTGTACTGACCTATATTACTATAAAGTGGCCAACCCCTTTAAGTTTCACTGTAAGGGTATGTTTACACTGAAGAATAGGCGAAGAATTGAAGAGGAAAGTCTTCTGCATGGGATTCGAGTCGAATTGACACGGAATTCGAACGGAAAGTGGAAAGTCAAAGCCAAAATGACTCCTCTAGTGAAATCTGCGCATAAATTCCGCCATGTGAACAACAGAGCGGAAATCCCATTGAACACAATGGGACATTGCTCCATACCTATTTTACAAACAGCTTGAAATTCCTCAGTGTGAACATACCCTAAGAATTTCACCAAGAATGATCACAGAAGGGATTTTTGTTTCAGACAATGCATCTTAGCTTGATGAGTGCCCCCACAATGAGATAGTAACAAGGTATCGTGGTTCTGATATCCACAACTTTGGCTATTCACTGTAGGTCCCTTTGGCTATTTATCAACCAAAGAAAAAATTGCAGAACTAATATGTGAATAAAACATATTTCTTTATTTAAATCAATAATAAATTACATAATTACAACCATGAGTTACACAGAAGTACAAAACTGGAGAGGGGAATAGATGTCAGTGGGGTATATGTGACTAAGGACAAATGATAAATAAACAGTATAAGGCTATGTTCACACTGTTTACGAATCCGTACTCCGTTCTTACGCCGCCGTACATGTGCGGCTGAAACTACAGGCATGCGAAAAATCGACATGCGGCCGGATGCGTACGCACTGCGAACATACGCCCGTAGTACAGTTCTGCTTCCCTAGCTTGTTTCGAAGCGATCTGAGGCAGGTCATTTACTTGGAAATCTTCGCCCAGCCCAATAAAACTCACAGAACCTTTTGGATCAAAAAATCAAGTTCAATTTGACCGAAATAAGTACTTCGTACAGGACCGCATGAAAATCCACGGCCGTGAGTTCGAACATTTCCCTCCTCAAACAATGGTCTTGTTCATTTTTCCCGACGGCGTATACAATGCGATCGTAAGTTCATACGTAGTGTGAACTGTGCGGCCGTATATCGTATACTTTCAAGCGAACGCATCAACCTCAAAACTAAGTGCGTATATTCGCGGTTCGCACTACGAGCGGAAATATACGTAGTGTGAACCTAGCCTAAAGGGGAACACCCTGTGTAAGGCACAGCTATATATATAGATTAGATGACCTCCTGTATGTGCAGGGCCAACACACAGGGCAAACACAAGTGTGTATAGTGGAACAAAGTAAACCCACTAATCTGCCCAGCAAACAATAAGTACAAGCCCAAATTATAGACAGAAGGAGTGAGAAATAAAATAGCACCAGCTACCACACTGACATCTTACCACTCTCCAGCACAGACAGCCCAACGTACGTTTCTCACCCTTCATCATTGGCTATTTACTGGAGGTCTCTATTAGTGTTGAGCGGACAGGCTGAACTGTTCCCGTTTGGCAACGTTCTTCAAACCCAAACATTCAGCACTTGACTCCCAGCAGCGGCAGAGGTTGAATGCAGCCCAACGGAGTCCTGGATAACATGGAGTCAACCTATGGAACAGTTCGGAATCTCCGCTCACCACTAAATAAGCCCAGTCATTGGTCATTTTAGCTAAACATTTTAACTAAATTGCAAAGGTCACCTTAGCTTAACTGCAAATTAACGTCGCTGCAGCCTGTACCCGATGCTGCAGCAACATAAATTTATGAAATGGGATGACGTCAGGTCCCAGCTGTCAGTGATAGCCGGGGGCCCACAGCAACTGTCATTACTGGAGCCGCGTTCCGGTGCTGATAGTTAACGCTATAGATACTGCGGTTGGCACGACCGCAACATCTATAGGGCTCCAGATAGAGAATTCTCCCTGTACAGAGGGAAAACTCTCTGTCTGGTAACCATTGGGCCTCTGGAATGTGATCACAGAGCCCCAATGGTAGCCATGGACACTGGAGGCTACGGAGGCCGGCGGGGAAGGAAGGGAGGTAAGGCTGGCGCGAGGGTGTGAGCTCTAACCCCTCCCGTCTCTCCCCTGCCACTGTTACTGGCTTCTAACAGTGGCAGGGGACAGAGGAGAGGGGGCAGAGCTAGGGACTTCAGCTTATAGGATTATTATGATCCCATAAGCTGAAGTCCTAAAACGACATGGGCATTAAAGGCATCAATGATCCATGGTCTTGAAAGGGTTACATTTTTATATTTTTTTATAAAGTAGAAGTAAATAAAATGTTCAGTAGAACTAGCCCTGATGCAAACACAAATCACAATAATCCATAGTGTACCAAAAAGGAGACAACTCATGTCAATCCATAGTTTTAAAGTGCAATAATGCGGCAAATATAAACCTGTGCAAATACGATGGGGGGATTTATCAAAGGGTGTAAAATATGCACTGCCCACAGCAGCCAATCACAGCTCAGCTTTCAGCCACGTCCTAGATTAAGCTTCTGTTCTCTGATATTGATGTTTTGTTTCTCCCCTTCCTCAATAGATAATGAATAAAGGCAGGATAATAAAAGTGGGGACCCAGGCGAAAGGGAGGTACCAGGCTCTTGTCGCTATGTCACTGCCAATAACAGAAGAATTTCTCCCATCTTTCCGCATTCTGGCATACTATACCGTGACATCCGGAGCAGGCCGGGAAATTGTGGCCGACTCTATATGGGTTGGTGTGGCAGACACCTGCATGGGGACGGTAAGGAAATTACCTGCAGACATATCCAGAATTGTAATTGATTATGAAGCTTTGGCTGGACACCGTGCCTCTAGATAAATCCAAGAGCATCTGAGACGGCAAGTTGTATACAGATTTACAGAAGAACTCGAGCAGTACGGAGCAGAATTAAATGAGCGAGGAGCAGAGATTCTGTGCATTTGTTTTAGCTAAGGATGGGGGCCTCCAGATTTGAACTTCCACTTATCAAAGCTTCTGACATGTAGCTATATCACCCAGCTTTAGACTGGCTCCACAATGCTTTTGCTGTGGCCCGGGGTGCTGATACTGATTTTGGGGCCTGCTGATGGGTTCTGGTGTTTTGGAGGCTAATTGTCACAGTGGCCAGGAGTGGTAATGTGGCGACTTGCCCCTAGGAGGCAGTATGACCGGTCATTTGCCAGATGGTTAGGCGTGACCCCACTCTTGTGGTGGCTGGTCAAGGCACAGCTCAGCCGGGTATTATATTGTTGTGACGCCAGTGCCGGCTGTTTTGGGGGTCCCATTGGGTTTTCCACCTTAAACTAACTTGTCCCCTATCCAAAGGACAAGTAAGAAATCGTGGGGAGTATGACTTCTATACCCCCCCCAGCAATCTTCAGATCGCCCCCTCCCTTCCCCCTCCGGTTTTTATTATGCCGCAGGTACAGCATATGATTCATTCATTCTCCATAATTCATTCGCCGTCAGAGAGAGCCAAGTACAGCACTCTGCTCTTTCTGGCAGCTCCATAGAGAATGAATGGATCACATACCGTACCAGCGGCATAATAAAAGCCGGGGGGGGGGGGGGCATCTGTAGATCTCCAGGGGAGGGGGGGGTATGAAGGTCGGAGAGCCCTCAATCTCTCCTTTGGATAAGGGACAAGTTAGTTTAAGGTGGAAAACATCTTTATAGAGTCAGTGTCATTGAAATACCTTTTGACATGTCATCAGGCTGAGACCTGCTGTGATCAGGAGATATAGCCGGGGAGAGCGCGGCAGCTGTGCCATTCAATCCCTGGCCGTATCCCCTGATCTGACAATTCTGACTATGTAAGTCTATGAAGCTATGTTGTTGGAATTAGCGAGTGGCCGGGGAGTGGATCGCAGTTGACATGTAACTTATTGGGCTCCATCCATCATATGGGACACACGTCAGGGTAACCCCCCAGCTGACTGGGTTTGGTGATGGAATACAATATATTGACGATTGATTGTGTCACGTAGCTGAAGATAACAGGAGAAAAGGAAAGAGACAACCATGTTCAGCAACCTGGAGGCTCCATGAGGCTGAAGCTACAAGCAGATCATATGGCGGCTGTGGCACTGGTGGCCGTGGATAAAGGTCTTTATATGATCAATGATACACTGAAGATCTCCCAGAAAAAGGTGATCAACATTATTAATATCTTACCTGATGGATTCTGTACTCATAATGGGGGGAGATTTATCAAACATGATTCCACCATATTTTCCAAGGAATCTGATTGGTTGCTAGGGGCCAGCTCTACTTTACACCATGTTTTATAAATCTCCCCCAATATGTATGGACTATGAATCAGCTTCTTCTTGTTAAATTAACAATTGACAAATTAAGAAAAAAAATCACCCAAATTCTTATCTTAATATAAACTTAAAGATGTGCCCTGTGCCGTGGATCCACGTAGCCCTGATTCTACAGTGCTGAAGAAGGGCAAGGTCCAATAATACTATTAATAATAATGCTATTAGGATATTTATTGTAGATTGTAATTAATAAAATGTAACGTTTCGGACGGGAAGACCTTTATCAGACTCATCCCGGGTATATTCCCAGGTGTGTGCTGTTCCCGCATGGGACGCCCGCCCGGCGCGGCCTTAGGTGCCATGCGTTTCTCCTCAGGACCTAAAGAAAGTCTTTTCCCTCTACCAGATGATATACTAAAGCAGTGATTTTCAACCAGTGTGCCGCGGCACCTGGTCGGGTGTGCCGCGGGGAAAGTTCCCCAAACTATAGTGCCCCTGTGTATAATATGTACTGTTTTAGTGTCCTCTTGTGCCATTTTGGTTGGTGGTGTGCCCCGGGATTTTTTAAGTATAAAAAGTGTGCCGCGGCTCAAAAAAGGTTGAAAATCACTGTACTAAAGCATATGACGCTGACGTTCCAGCTATACCAACTTATGGACGCTCACCTCAAGCGAAAAGAATATACTTTTGATGACTCTGATGAAGGTCTTATCCACCGAAATGTTAATTTTGTTTCAAATCTGACACAGTGCTCTCTGCTGCCACCTTTGTCCATGTCAGGAACTGTCCAGAACAGGAGAATTTTTCTATGGGGATTTGCTACTGCTCTGGACAGTTCCTGACATGGACAGAGGTGGCAGCAGAGAGCACTGTGTCAGACTGGAAAGAATACGCCACTTCCTGCAGGACGTACAGCAGCTAAGTAATTAAAGGTGTGATTATTTTTTAATAGAAACAATTTCCTAATCTGTATAACTTTCTGACACTAGTTGATATATAAACAATTTCTTTTCTCCGGATGACCCCTTTAATGTAATTTCTCCTTTAAGGTCTGGGACTCAGTGGAAAAATACGACATTGGCTGCACACCCGGGAGCGGTGCCGACACACCAGGAGTGTTTTATGATGCCGGCCTTGCCCTGGAGACGAACTTCAAGATCACAACTCCTCAAAGATCAGGTGATCAATCGCAATAAACTAAAGCTGGCCCATACTTATTATATACAAGTCAGGCAATCTGGCAGATTCGGTAAAACCAGCCAACCATTTAGTATGTATGGCGGCCTCCTGACTTGCTGCAGATGGCAGATGCTGGAGGATAGAGTGATTGGGCATGTTGGATTACACATGCCTTATCCTTTTGTTCTCAGGGCAGTAACCACCGCTAGACTGTGGTAGCAGTTTCTATCATGTAGAGTATGCTTGGCCATGGTGAGGGTTCATGTATTTTTGGGTTCAGGAGAGATATTGTTCAGATGACAGATACAAATACATAGAATCATGGTGGCACAAAATGTAATGCACCTACATGATGGCGGTCATGCAAATAAACACTTAATCACATTGACCAATCAGACTTCAGATTACGGCCAGGGGCTCTAGGACCCCACTAGAATAAAGCCCTACCCCACCTCATGCTATTTATACCACTAGTATCTTCTTATATGGCTTCCCTACGCCCCAGGGCCTGGCAACGATTACTACCACTATATCCTCTGTAGCCATGCCCATGGATATGGCCAAATATTTTCCCCCAAAAAGTCCAATATAGCACATCCAAATCAGATCGCAAGTTTAATGACTTTTTAAAAAATCACTGGCTAAATAGTGGCCAACAATCATGAAATTTTGTGAAAATGTTTATGTTATGGCTGTTACCCTATGTTAAATGGCTAGCTTTGACTGGTTAGGCCATTTGACCTAAGAAGATATTTGAGGAACTTTGTGAAGCGAGAAAGTCTTTATGAAGACTGCCCATTTAGATTAAATCATACAGTATATGTTGACTATCTTCAGGTTGACCCCATAAAAGCCACCATTTTGCAATAACATTTTGTTGGTTGTCTCATAGAGGTTTTACTATATATATAACTTCAGGGTATACTAAGTATACTATAGATTTTATAGTAAGCACATTAGGGTACAGTGGTAGGACCTCTTGGTCATGAATGTCCGGGGACTACATAGGAGGTATAAATTTGCATCTGGTTAATATGGTGGTTTTAAATTTTCCATATATTTTTTTTTGCCACAGAGCCTTTATGTCATCCGAAACTGAAGCGTAGACGACGTTCCTCAGAAGGTAAAACTAGTACAATATATAGTCACTTGCTAATAGTCAATGTACTTCTGAGGACTCTTATGGTCATCCTGATTTGGTCACATGGGAGTAGAAATGGGATCGCTGGCAGAAGTGGGATCCCTGGGGCACTTTCTTACTGGTTATCAAGGAGGGTCCTTTATCCCCTGGGGCACTTTCCTAGTTGTCACATCATTTATATAGGAGGGTTGACCTGCTATAAAGTCCCTATTATATATATTGTCAGGTCAGTGCTCACTTGATCCTCGTTCCCTGCTCGCTGCCAGCTCTATAAATCTTTAGATCATCCAGGGAGCCCATAGAAGATGGCTGCGGTGTGCTGCCGCCGCTCCTATTGCACGGAGTTATGGCAGCAGATTGTTGCTATCCTAGTCATTAGTCGTTCAACATGTTTAAAGTCATTGAAAAGAACAATGCACGATGGCGGCTGATCGTTGCCTTTTATTAAACAAAGCGATGATTGGTCATAATTAGAGATGAGCGAACCGGGTTCGGGTTCGAGTCAATCCGAACCCGATCGTTCGGTATTTGGTTAGCGGTGGCTGCTGAAATTGGATAAAGCTCCAAGGTTGTCTGAAAAACATGGATACAGCCAATGACTATATCCATGTTTTCCACATAGCCTTAGGGCTTTATCCAACTTCAGCAGCCACCGCTAATCAAATGCCTAACGTTCGGGTTCGAATCGACTCGAGCATGCTCCAGGTTCGCTCATCTCTAGTCATAATGGCTGATAATCGGCCAAATACGGCTGATAATCGCTTTGTATAATAGGGCCTTAAGTTTTCATCCCCTGGGGCACACCCTGTGTGATGTGTCTCATTGATGGTAAATGGGGGGGCATGATGGGGGGGGCATGATGTTCCTCATGCAGTCACTCAGCCAAACACACATTTAGCAAACAGTAGAACAGCTCTTTACTTTATATAACTTGGTAGAAGAATTGCTTTGCAGGCTTTGGCGGAAATAGTCCCTTATTCATAGTAAAGCAGGGTGGATGTGAAGCGGTATTCCTCTCTACTGTATTGTGTGTGGGATATAACACAGACTCTCCTGTGGTCTCTAGTAGAAAAACAGACCAGTCTATGTGACAACAAAGTCACCTTCACGAGTGGGTTCCCAATGGGCAAAAATGTTGAGTAGTAAGGTAGTAGTACTACTGAAGGCTAAGTTGTTGTTGTTTCCTATCACAGGGACACATGAAAGACAATAGAGACAGACTTGCCGAAATGGAGAATTCAACAACATCTACAGGAGTTTCAATTTTCAAGGCTTTATTCCATGTTCAAATACCGAAGAATGCAACGTTTCAACCAGAACTGGTCTTAATCTAAAATGTTCAGGTCGAAACATTGCATTTTTTGAAAATTGGAACTCCTGTGGATGCTGTTGAATTCTCCATTTCTGCATACAACTTCAGGTAGTGGGTACTACTGTACCTCAGCGTGTATCCCATCTACAGTATATACACCAAGGTTCCTGTGGTGCTGCTGGACTCTCCATTTGTTTTAGTAGAAACAGACTTGTCAACAATTTCCAAAAAGTGGTTAACCGGTGAATTAGGGGTACTGTAGAAATGTGTGAAGGATATAGGTACGACAATTATTTGAAGAGATGTTCTACACAATTCATTAAACTTAAGGCTAGTATGAAGGCTGGTAGAAAAGGAGTCTATATTGGTGATATCTAGTGTCGGTGGTGGGGTGAACAAAAGACAAACAAGAGATATTTCTAAAGATAATGGCACATATTATATATGAAATGTTATCTGTACAAGAAAGCCTCACGGTGGAGGAGGGTGAGGGAGTTGGGTATATCCTCTTTAACCTGACACAGGGATAGAACGGTGCCGTCACGGGGAAACCGGTGCCGCGGTCTGTTTTTCATTTTACTGGCCGGTGCTCAAGCACTGGAGGTACGCCGGCCCGCCCCCCAGTGGGAGGGAATTCCCTCCCCTCTATGACGCTGCTCCATTGATTCTAACTGAGCCGCGTCATAGAGGGGAGGGAATTCCCTCCCACTGGGGGTGGGCCGGCCTACCTCCAGTGCTTGAGCACCGGCCGGTAACCGTGGATAGAACGGCGCCGTACACGGGAACAAAATCGCGGCACCGGCTTCTCTGTACAACCCATTTTGTATTTGAAAGTTTTTATTATTTTCTTTTTATCAGATTCTGATTATATTGAGGATGAAGATATAATAACCAGAACAGATTTTCCAGAGAGCTGGCTATGGAATATAGTGATGATGAATGAAAGACCAGATAACAGAGGGTGAGTATAATATACTCAAATAAGTTTGTGGTCAACATATTAAAACCCACAGGAAGCATGAAATCCTGACAGGATTTTGTTTGCTACCTGAAAAAAAAAAAATCTGCTCATTTCTTGTGCTGTGGTGATTTTTATCGGTACCATTTTGCCATTGATATGACTTTCTGGTTGCAATTTTTTTCTGGTCTGTGTAATAAATACAATGATCAGCCGATGACAACGATCATCGGCTGATCGTCGATATGGTTTTGAACCTATAATTGTCGGGCACTGACCGCCCATCGCTACGTGTAATACCGGTGCATGGCTGACGATATACATTACCTGTCCAGGCTGCAGGGCTCCTCTTGCGCTCTTCTCACCGGTTCCCGTGTGCTCCAGCTTCAGAGCGTCCTGTCTAAGCTGACAAGCCACTCAGCCAATCACTGCCCGGGACTGCCGTGGCCATTGATTGGCTGAGCGGCCTGTCAGCTGAGACAGGCCGCTCTGAAGCTGGAGCGCGTGGGACCGGGGAGAATACCGCAAGAAGAGACCTGCAGCCTGGACAGGTAATGTAAAAAAGTTAAGCAAGGGCTGCAAGGACATCGCTAACAATGTCCATGCAGCCCTTGTTAAACGATAATCGGGCCGTGTAATAGGTCCAGTAAACGAACATCGATCTAGCAGTTTACAGTTATTATCGAGCCCCCATTGGCCCGTGTAATAACACCCTTAGTCCTTGTCTGTCTGCCCTAATCACCTCTAAGCCTATGCCTGGTGCCTGCCATGGTTATATAGTTAGTGTGCCTATAAGCGCTTCCTACCCTGTGATTTGCTACCCTGACTTCTTGGTTCCCTGACTTTGGCTTGTATCCCTGACTATGTGTTTGCCTCCCGATTTGGTCTGTATTTTAGTCCTCTGTTTTTTTTTACTCTAGTTTGCCTTATGAAGCATAACACTGCTTACAATGTGTCTGGTCCTTCAGGATAAGTAGGAGATAGAAATTCTCAGAATTTAAGTAGAAATCAGTCATTATGATTAGTATAAATGATCCCCTTGTACCATATTGTCAGACATTTTGGAGTTTACCCTATTAATCTCTATTGCTTTTATTTTATTTTTTTACAGAATTTCCACGAAGATTCTTCCTGTTTTCTTAAAAGACTCAATCACCACATGGGAGGTTTTGGCTGTGAGTCTATCGGAAAGTAAAGGTAAGCTGCTTCTTCTTTTTCCCTTGAAGAGTCCATGTATCAGGTCCGTTGTTCATGGAGATGTAACAGGTGAACGTGTCATTTATCCGACTCTTCTGGGTCCTCAAGTGTTTGAGGAAAGTTTTAATCCTTTGGGCCATGAATTTTTTTTTTAACTCAACTTTATTAAAATTTTCACAAGAAACACAGGAGAATAAGTAATTTCTCCCAAGTACAGTGGTGCCTTGGATAACGAGCCTAATTCGTTCCGGGACCGCGCTTCATCCAAATCCACTCTCAATCCAAAGCAAATTTTCCAATAAAAAACAAGTACAGTATATGCAGAAAGTTGGTTCCACACCCCAAATATAATGATTTTTTTTAAAAAATTCTAAATAACAAGTAGAGTAGATGAAACAAACAATTTGAAACAGCTGAATATGTCATATTATAAGTTACTGTAGAGTATAGCAAGCAGCATGTGGTGTATAATGTATAGTAACTGTATAACCCTGATAACACAGCAGCTGGATATGTGATATATAAGTTACTGTCCAGTATAGCAGCATGTGGTGTATAATGTATAGTAACTGTATAACCCTGATAACACAGCAGCTGGATATGTGATATATAAGTTACTGTACAGTACAGCAATCAGCATGTGGTGTATAATGTATAGTAACTGTATAACCCTGATAACACAGCAGCTGGATATGTGATATATAAGTTACTGTACAGTACAGCAATCAGCATGTGGTGTATAATGTATAGTAACTGTATAACCCTGATAACACAGCAGCTGGATATGTGATATATAAGTTACTGTACAGTATAGCAGCATGTGGGGTATAATGTATAGTAACTGTATAACCCTGATAACACAGCAGCTGGATATGTGATATATAAGTTACTGTACAGTATAGCAATCAGCATGTGGTATATAATGTATAGTAACTGTATAACCCTGATAACACAGCAGCTGGATATGTGATATATAAGTTACTGTACAGTATAGCAAACAGCATGTGGGGTATAATGTATAGTAACTGTATAACCCTGATAACACAGCAGCTAGATATGTGATATATAAGTTACTGTACAGTATAGCAATCAGCATGTGGTATATAATGTATAGTAACTGTATAACCCTGATAACACAGCAGCTGGATATGTGATATATAAGCTACTGTACAGTATAGCAGCATGTGCAGTATAATGTATAGTAACTGCATAAACCTGATAACACAGCCGCAGGTTGTAGATACAGGATGGAGATGCAGAACCCCATAATGCAGTAGCGTAGTACAACAGGCTAAAATAGAGAAGCAGGGCTGCTGTCAGAGGTCTGTGTGGTCACATGACAGCAATGGGGAAGGGGGGGGATGTTCAGCATGGACCAATCAGGAAGTGACAATCACAGAGCTGTGCAGGAGGACAGTGACAGAAATTTCTCTATACAGCAGTGTGAGTGCAGGCTCATTTTAGTAGCAGTGTGTATAGCTGAGTGTGAGTGCAGGCACATTATAGCAGCAGTGTGTATAGCTGAGTGTGAGTGCAGGCACATTATAGCAGCAGTGTGTATAGCTGAGTGTGAGTGCAGGCACATTATTGCAGCAGTGTGTATAGCTGAGTGTGAGTGCAGGCACATTACAGCAGCAGTGTGTATAGCTGAGTGTAAGTGCAGGCACATTATAGCAGGAATAGAGAGGATGGGAAACACAAGGGCTGACAGAGACTGCAAGGAGCATGAAGCAATGAGCAGGACAGATGTGGGCACATACATGCAGCACTCTCTTTCCGGGTAGAGAGGGGTTACAGCTATGAAGAGATTACCTCCACAGTCCTCTCCCCTGATGTAAGCCCCAGCCTGAAGTGGATCTGCTATGATTTAGAAGGTGAGGGAGACTTCCTGGGTCAGAGTACAGGGCTGTAGACTCCGCTATGCAGACCATGCCCCTCCCCCAAATCCGCCCCAACCCAGTACAGGGATCTCTTGTACCAAAGCAATGCTCGTAAACCTAGTTACAATTTTTTAAAAATGTGAGCTTTTCTTGCAAAACGCTCTAAATCCAAGTTACTCTTACACCAAGGTACCACTGTATTGTAAAAATAGAAAGTGGACCGGCGCCGCTTCTGGTGTGATATGTCAGATAACTGAACGTGCTCATGCAGAGTAGCGAATGATCTCACTCACCTGGTGCAGTTGTGCAATATCATAGGCACAACTCTACAAAGCGCATGGATGAAGTACAGTGCAGCTCTCCGAGGGTCACTACTGGCGATCCAGTCACCAGGGATATCGACCCGGACCAGGCAGATAAAAGAGGACTTCCTCAAGATGAAAGCACAACCAGCCAAAAACAAAAAATAAAAACACACATATGCCACTAAATGTGAATAAATGTGAGGTCTATAGAACTGGACACAGTATTCCAGATGTGATGTCACTAGAGCTCTATACAGCGGGATCACAATCTCCCTCTTTTATCTGCCTGGTCCAGGTCGATGTCTGCTTTATTCTCCCGAGGATGGCAGTACTCTGTATACAGCCTGTATGCTCTGTATATAGAGAAGATGAGCCATTTTGCAGATTTGGCTAGAATCATATATTTCTAGAACCATTTTGGGCACAATGCCATGTTCTTTTCCCCAGGAGTGACCCCATTTGGGAAAGGAGTTCAATTTTCGTGTCGTTTTAGCTGGAAGGGATTTAGGGAACCATGTGTTTGCAGTGTCCCGTGGTATGAATACAGTGGAAACTCCCAGGAAGGACACCATTTTGGAAAACAAACTTCTCAGACGTCATCTAGGAGTGTAACTGGCATCTAGACCCCATAGCTATGGCAGGTCCAGAGGCTGTGATTCGGTCATCAGCTGCCAGTCAACTATATAAATGTAGTATTCACTATTTACTGTGGCATCTAGAGGGTTAAGCACTGAGACCACTGCAAGATTCAGTGTAAGAAATGTGGCAGGAACTCAGCAATATGATATCACGACTCGGGCAAAACGGCCTGTCCCGGCTGATGGGCTGGCCGCTCAGCCAATCACTGACTGGAGCGGTGCCCCGCCCCAGTCACTTGCTGGCTAAGCGGCCAGTTTATCAGCAAGGTTGTGAGTAGAGATGAGCGAATAGTGAAACATTCAATTCGATCCGATTCGAATAGCTCCCGATATTCGACTTTTGGAACGAATAACGAATCCCATTATAGTCTATGGGAGAAAAATCCTTGGGACCTGGAAATCAATATTCGACGAATTGGAGGTCACCAAGTCCATAAAGACATCTTTAGAAAGTGATGCAAACACCTCTGGAATGCATCTGGGAAAGCAGGGAAGCAGTATTATATAAATAAATGTATATATATATTCATTTATTTATTTACAGTATATTTAATTAAACAAACCTTTATTCGTTTTAATTATGCTATTGTACAACGCAAATAGCTTTCTTAGAAAACTTGCTTTATTAATTAAATATTAACTGTTACAGGAAACGGTATTATTGCTGGTAATTGCTATTGCCGGTAATACAGCTCTAAGTAATACTTAACTAATACTTTACTTTAATTAAAACAGAAAATGTTTCTTCTAATCATGCTATTTTTTGATCAAAATAGCAACATTAGAAGAAACATTTTGTTTTTTTATGTCTGCTCAGCTGATTGGCTGGGCGGACAAATAAGGAGCCGGATCCGACACACTGAGCTCAGTATGCGGGGCTCCGGCAAAGAGAGAAGACAGAAGAGAGAAGACCTGGAAGGGTGAGTAGAAAGCTCTCCCCTCTCCCCTGCACTGTACCCATCCCAGCAAGGAAGGTGGGGTCACTTAACCCCTTCCTTGCTGGTATGGGTGCAGTCTGACATCAGTCTGGCCCCCAAGGGGTTAAGTGGGGACCCTTACTTAACCCCCTGAGGGCCAGATTATTCAGTATGGCACCCAAAGGGTTAAGGGGGATGCAATGCATCCTCCTTAAACCCCTTGGGTGCCACACTGTAAGCAGCGATCTGTAAAGATGCTGCATACTGTAAGGTGCACAACACTACTTACAATGATGGGTGTTGTGCTCCTGTTTGTGTGTTTCTCCCTTTTTGTTTTTCAGATATCGGTATCCTGTGGATTAAGGCGGATTCAGTGGACTACGTCGATGGCCAGTTGTTGGGATTTCTTTTTAAATAAATAAATAAATAATAATAATAAAAAAAAACACACAGCCCCCCCCCCCCCCCCCCCCTATTTTCATAACCAGCCGGGTTAAAAACCAAGCAAGAGCCGCCTGGTAAATCCAGGGTGGGAAGAGCCATTGGTTTAGGCCCTCCCCAGCCTAATATTACCAGCCTGCTGCCGCCCAGTCCAGGAGCGCCAATTTTGACGCTCCGCTACCACTGGCACCCTGCTCTTCCCAGTATCCCTGGTGGCATTGGGTACTGGGGTAATAATAGGGGGTTAGTGTTAGCCATTTTATAGTGGCTAACCCTAAGCCCTGACTTAGTAATGGATTCCGTCTATTAGACGGCTTCCACTACTAAGTCTATATAGTAAAGAAATAAAGACAATACAGAAGTGAATTTTTTTTAAAAATTCAAATAAGTAAACCCCCACTGGTCCAACCACTGGTCATCGACGTAGTCCACCGAATCTGCCGTAATCCACAGGATACCGATATCTGAAAAACAAAGGGAGAAACACACAAAAAAAACACACAAGCAGGAGCTTAACACCCATCATTGTGAGCGGTGTTGTGCTCCTTACAGTATGCAGCATCTTTACAGATCGCTGCTTACAGTGTGGCACCCAAGGGGTTAAGGGAGGATGCATTGCATCCCCCTTAACCCTTTGGGTGCCATACTGAATAATCTGGCCCCCAGGGGGTTAAGTAAGGGTCCTCACTTAACCCCTTTGTGGCCATACTGATGTCAGACTGCACCCATACCAGCAAGGAAGGGGTTAAGTGACCCCCCTTCCTTGCTGGGATGGGTACAGTGCAGGGGAGGGGGGAGAGCTTTATACTCACCCTCCGATGTCTTCTCTCTTCTATTGTAGAATGAAAATAGCTTTCTTATAACGAAAATTTGCTTTATTAATTAAATATTAACTGTTAAAGGGAGCGGTATTATTGCCGGCAATTGCTTTTGCCGGTAATACTGTTCCCTGTAATACTGCTTCCCTGCTTCCCAGGAAGCTTAAACTCGAATCTTTCGAATAGTGCAGTATTCTATCAAATAGCTACTCTATCGAATACTATTCGCTCATCTCTAGTTGTTACATGTCAGCTCTGGAGATCCCAGTGCCCAGCAGGGGGCCCATTGCCAGTCCCGCCGCTCACCGCAGGCACGGGAAGAGGTAAGTTGATACTTGTATTAAATTTCCCTCTGCCCCTGCCAGATATTATAATCCTCCCGACTTCTCCTTTAAGAACCTTCACATTAAGCTCTAAATGTATGGTGTTGACAGGAAGGAAATATCACCGAGTTGCAGGACTACCATCAGTTCACAGGTTGGCAGGAATGAGACTGTGAAACATTTAGGGGCCTGGGTGTTAGTGACTGGTGCACTTTACTTATAATCAGCTAGAAGTCATGTGCTACACGATATGCCCAGTGTTTGGAATTGAGGCACCTTAAAATCCTCACAGTGATGAGCTATCATTTTTATTTTTTAGAATAAAAAATGTGAAAGTGTTACTGTCATTAAAAATAACTTCAGGACATCAGGTACGCCAAAAGATTATTGATCAGGAGATATAGTTGGACGGAGAGTACGACAGCAATGTGATTCAGTCCTTGATTGACAATGTAAGTCTATGAGGCTACCTTGACGGAATTAGCGAGCGGCTGAGGAGTGAATCGTTCTACTGCTCTCTTCCCGGCTATATCTCTTGATGGTAACGGGACTCAGCAGTGAGACCTGGCGAGATCAATAACTTTTGTCGAACCTGATGACATATTTTTAATGAAAGGGACTCAAAATGACTTTTTTATATAGTTTATTAGCCAGCCAGATGAGTTAGTTATCTGTCCATATTATTTACTACTGTTCGCGTTAGATAACTAGCGTACATTGTAGGTTACATCAGAATTATAGCACATTATTCCTGGGCAGATTTGCTGAAAGACCAATGTAAGAAATGCCAGGTAAATCTGCCTCTTACTAAAAGGGAAGACTAGATGGACCAAGTGGTCTTTTTTTGCCGACAATCTTCTATGTTTCTATCTGTTTAATCATTTAGATAAGATCTGACCTTCTCTTCTATATCCCCCTGACAGGTATCTGTGTGTCTGAACCTTATAATATTCGGGTGATGAGGGATTTCTTCATTGATCTGAAGCTTCCATATTCTGTGGTCAGAGATGAGCAGGTAGAGATACGGGCCGTTCTGTACAACTACGGCAACAATCCACTTAAGGCAAGTAAGCCAGATTATTAATTTATGGATTCAAGACTTTTAGTTCCTATATACAGAATCTTTAAATGTCCGCCATGTTGTCTTGGGTTTAGGTGCGTGTAGACTGGACCTATAATGAAGAGTTGTGCAGTCTCTCTACTGCCAAGAGGAAGTATAATCAAGTAGTGATCATCCAACCTTCCTCATCGGTGGCTGTTCCATTCACCATTGTGCCATTATCCTTGGGAAATCATGAGATTGAAGTGAAGGCAACTGGGGCGTATGTATCTGATGGTGTGAAGAAAAAGCTGAAGGTTGTGGTAAGTTCTAAAAAAAGATGCAATAATATTTCTCCATGTAGGTGCATACCCCAGATCCTTGTGACTACTATACTCCCATATACCTCCAGATGGTGGAATACAAAGGTTTCAACTACGTAAATAATAAAAGTTCTGGAATCCTCTGTTGTATATGACACACTTAGGGCCACATGTATCATCCTGCGAACGGATGATTTTCGGCGGAAAGTGACGATTTGCGTATTTTTTTATTCGCAAATGGCCGATTTGCGAATAAAATATTCGCAAATCGGCACTTTCCGCCGAGTACGCCAGGGGGGTGGAAAGGGGGCGTGTAGGGGGCGGAACCATCCGTTCCGCTCAAATATACGCCGAAAACCTACTCCAGTCCTCAGTCCGCCTCTACATAAATCTCCGTAGCGCCGGAGCTGCGGGGGCATTTTTAAGTCCGGCGTAAAAAACGCCGGACTTAATAAATGCCCCCCATAGTGTGTTTTCCTCAGAATTTCTCTAATATTTGAATAAGGCTGGGTTCACACTACGTTTTTGCAATCCATTTTTATTTGTGAAAACGAATGGAAAAAAAAAACAGATGGAAAAATGGATAGATTTGTGTGTGTCCGTTTTGATCCAATTTTCCAGTATAAAAATAAACAGATCAAAGCGGATCCTTACTTTTAAAGTACACTAAAACATAGCGGACCACATTTTTGTCTACATTTAAAAAAAAAAAAAAACGATGCGTTTTGATCTGTGTTTTTGTCTTTACATTGGAAGTCAAGGGAAAAATGAATCAAAATGAAAAAAAAAAAAAAAAAAATGGATGAAAAAAACAGGCTGCAAAAACATATTTTGAACCCAGCCTAACTCACCCTTGTTCCTCCTTTCAACTTTTTATTTAATTTCCTATCTTCAGCCAGAAGGAAGACGTGTGACGCAGGCTCTGAAATCGGTTGTTTTGGACCCAGAAGGGAAAGGTCTGTATATAGTATAAGGCTATGAGGGTTACCTTATACTTCTACAAGCTAATTTGAGGGGTAGAAATATTTTTGAAAATGTTGATGTCTAATGGCGGTAACATTTGTTAATTTTTAGGTTTTCTTATTTTGGCTAAATAACGTTGAATCTTTTCTAATGACTGATCATTATGTAGGTGGAGTCCAAGAAGAACTGATCTCAGTAGTATATCCCAAAAATATAGTCCCGAGGACAGAGGTTACCACCATTGTTACCATCCAAGGTAAGTGCTGGTTCGCCATCTCTCCTGATATATACTATATAGTTAACTCATACACAAAATGATGAGCAATCTCTGACATTAGTTCTGTTCATTCCCTAATCTTGTGCCTGTATCTTATCTCTATTACACTCAGGAAGCCCAATAAGTGAAATAATGGAGAAATCCATTGATGGAGTCAATCTGAAACACCTTTTCTATCATCCTAAGGGATCAGGAGAAGAAAATATGATAACCATGACGGGTCTTCTGATGGCCACACATTACTTGGATGTTAGCAACCAATGGGAAGGACCAAAGCCCAGGGAGGAGGCCATTCAGTATATAAGAAATGGTAAGATCATCTCCATTACTTCTGAAAGAATAGGGCTATGGAAAATGTTCAGTTGACCCATGAGCCACCTTCCTCTTCTTTTTTTTTTTTATCATCAAATCTTTATTTAAGCGCTGCGGAATCTGTTGGCGCTGTACAAATAAATATTATTATTATATTATTATTTTTTGAAGGAATGGCAACAGCATAAGACAACTTATACAGTTTCTTAGTAATGGGCAAGAACATGGGGAAAAACTGAGGGAATGAAGGGGAAAGGAGGGGAGAGCATGCTGGTACTGTTCCGTATCCATGTCTTTAAATGGAAAACTTGCAGAAAAATGTGTAGTTGGAAGGCCACCACAGTCCCATGGAAGTCTATAAAGCGGAACATAGGTCCAGGCTTCAGATGTGATGAGGCAAGTCCAAAGTTTGAGCCAACATTGCATGCGTCCACATATATTACTTATGTGATAGCTATAATCAGCCGAACCAAACTAAACAGGACAGTCAAACATAAGCGAAAAAGTATACATAACGATATGTTATAACTATACCATCCAAAGATGTGAGGTTGGTTGGGGCAGATCACAAGTAGATAGGCATGAGCTTATGGTGGGTCAAGATTAGTGGCTAGGGCAGGAGCAGGGGCAGAAGTGTTTTTTTATGGGAAAACCAGGGACCCCATATTTTCTAGAATTTGTCATGTCTTCTGTCCACCCAACTAGTTAATTCCTCTAACCTACATATCTGGTCACTGAGAAATCGTAGGAGGGGAGGTGCTAGGCCACAAAAGGGGTACCAAACAATTTTACTTTACACTTGAATTGGTCTGATGGAAGAGTGAGAGCTACAATCAGGAGTGTAAGAGTTATCGGAGGAGAGTAGACCAAATTGCTGGTCGCCTCCACTTCATCCAAGAATGGCTTCATGGTTAGGCATTCCCACCAAATGTGAGAAAGGTTGCCAACGCCGTCACTATTTAGACACTGAGAGGCCTAAGTGGTACATTAACCTGGGGGTCTTATACCAGCATGTGAGGAGTTAATTGTGCAATTTTTCTTGCAGTTAGGAATCGCCGCCTCGGACTCTGCTCGGAATTCTGCCTGTGTGTCAATGTTACGTATAGGGCGCCACTGCTCTCTGTGGCTGTGCACTCAAAGAATTTAATGTCAATTCTTTCAGTAGAGAGCTGAGGTGTGTGTGTGTGTTAGTATGTGTGTTACCTTTCTTTTTCTGGTAGCTGCTGTACTTGGTCCACAATCTGTTCCGTAAGTTGTGGCACAAGTGCCAAAGAGGAGTAATGGTGCTGTGTTCGTGCCGCACTTCGTCCCGCCTCATTACTACTTCCTCCTCACAGCTTCATGTGAATATTCATTGCGGGCTGGCTCCGGGCTTCCTGGCGACGTAATCTGTCGCTGCGCATGCGCTGTTGACGGCAAAGACTTATGTAGAACAATTTGTGCATGCGCCGTAGCGCGATGGAGCGGCGCAGGTGCGCTGAGGGCCGGAGCCTGTGCCCTCAGTTGCTGCACACAGTTTGCCTGCGCCGCTCTGATGCATTTCACCGCATGCGGGACTTGTTCGTCAGGAGCGTGCACGGTGCACAGAGCCAGGGTGCCTGCGGGAAATGACGGGCGTGCACGGCCATTGCCGTCAACGACGCATGCACAGCAACAGATGACGTCGCCAGCAAGCCCGGAGCCACCCCGCAATGAATATTCACGTGAAGCTGGGAGGAGGAAGTAGTTGTGAGGCGGGACAAAGTGCGGCACGAACGCAGCACCATTACTCCTCTTTGGCACTTGCGCCGCAAGTTACGGAACAGATTGTGGACCAAGTACAGCATGTACCGGAAAAAGAAAGGTAACACACAGACAAACACACACACACCTTCCTCATAATGTCAGCACCTCAGAAAAAGTGCTGACAGATTCCCTTTAAAATTGACACACTTAGGCATTCCGAGCAGAGTCCGCAGCTGGGGATTCCGCTTGGAATTTCTGACGGTTTTTGCAGTGTGAATGAGCCCTAATAGCCAAGGTACAAAGCAAAATTTAAATAGCAAAAGTCTCCCCGATATTCGAATATTCAATCTCATTAAAGTCTATGGGAACAAGTATTTCATTATTGAAAAACATCTACTCGACCACTTGGAGGATAAAACCGGAAGTAGGGGGATTTTAACGCTTATCGAATATTTATTAAATACTCGGCATAATATTCGATAGATCGAATAACTTACTATTCGATTGAATATCTATTCGATCGAACAGTATTCGCTCATCACTAGATATCACCATATTGTAGATGATCAAACTTGAGCATAAAAAGGCATACAATGTATAACAAGTTCTAGTACGTGTGTTCCCATGTGTTGATCCCAACATGGCCGCCGAATGTCCCGTAAACAGAATGAATAATTGTGTGATTGATATACCTCATGTTCTTCTCTGACAGGTTTAGCGCAGCAATTGCAGTACAAGAAGCCAGATGGTTCTTATGGTGCCTTTGCCAACACACCATCCAGCACATGGTAATGTAGATATGTACCATAGTTTCACACTATGGAGCTTGTTTTATTTTACAATTGACCACGATAACACTTAGGGTCCTATTACACGGAGCGAATTTTAACGATTAACGACTAACGATAAACGATCACAAAAGAGATTGTTTATCATTAACCTGAAATCATTCACCATATTACACAGAACGACAATCGTTAGTTCCAATCGTTACTATGATCGTTTATTCCATCTGATCCCAGAAAAACAATGAACAATGTGCAATTACACTGAACGATTAGTGAAAAAATGCAGAACTTGAGCGAATAAACGTGGAATTACAGCGAACGATTAGCGAACGATTAACGATAATTTTAGGTTCTGACTAGAGATGAGCGAACCGGGTTCGGGTCCAGCCGAACCCGAACGATCAGCATTTGATTAGCGGTGGCTGCTGAAGTTGGATAAAGCCCTAAGGCTATGTGGAAAACATGGATATAGTCATTGGCTGTATCCATGTTTTCCAGACAACCTTAGAGCTTTATTTAAGTTCAGCAGCCCCAGCTAATCAAATGCCAATCGCTCGGGTTCGTCTGGACTCGATCCCGAACCCGTTTCGCTGATCTCTAGTTCTGATCTAAATTAACGATCAACGACCAACAAACAATTTTTCGATCGTTGCCTGCAATTACACAGAACGATTATTGTTTAAATTCGAACTATTTAACGATTTTTCGCACGATAATTGTCCCGTGTAATAGGGCCCTTTGTTGCTGCCTAATTGCACAAACTTCAAAACTACAATTCACATCATGCCTAGATAGCTAAAGCTCTGGGTGTGGTTGTCCAGGCAAGATGGGAATTGTAGTTTTGCAACAGCTGGAGGGTGTTGAGTTTGACAACCCTGGTGTCGGGCATCAGAGAAGCTAGTACTTAACCCAGGGATGGGGAACCTTCGGCCCTCCAGCTGTTACAAAACTACAATTCCCATCATGCCTGGACAGCCGAAGCTTTAGCTTCGGCTGTCCAGGCATGATGGGAATTGTAGTTTTGCAACAGCTGAAGGGCCAAAGGTTCCCCATTAGAGAGGAGCAAACCGGGTTCGGGTTCGAGTCCAGCCGAACCCGAACGATCGGCATTTGATTAGCGGTGGCTGCTGAAGTTGGATAAAGCCCTAAGGCTATGTGGAAAACATGGATATAGTCATTGGCTGTATCCATGTTTTCCAGACAACCTTAGAGCTTTATCCAAGTTCAGCAGCCCCCGCTAATCAAATGCCGAACGTTCGGGTTCGGCTGGACTCGAACCCGAACCCGGTTCGCTCATCTCTATTCCCCATCCCTGACTTAACCTATGCTAAGAGGGGGGAGGGGTTGTCAAGCTATGTTAGGCTGGGTTCACACTGTGCTTTTGCAATCCTTTTTTTTTTTCCATCTGTTTTATGCAAGAAACTGATGAGAAAACAGATGCATTTTTGTGCATCCGTTTTTTTTTCTGCGTATACAAAAATGTGGTCGACCGCGTTTTTGTGTACTAAAAAAAGGATGTGTTTTGATCCGTTTTTTGATCAGTTTTTGATAGTTAGAGATGAGCGAATCCCTGATCTTAACTACGTGAAACGCTTCGTTTGATCAGCGTTCTGCTCATCAAGCTTGCCGCCCTTTCAGCACTGCTCCGCTCCACCCCGGGTGGCGGGGAAAAGCTGTATCCAATCCTGGGAAACTGGGAGAAGTTTTCCAGGATTGGATCCAGTTTTTCCCTACATCCTGGGAGAAGTGGCAGGGCAATAATGAAAGACGGCAATATTGATGAGCAGAACGCTGATCAAACGAAGCGCTTCACTTAGTTGAGATCAGCGATTCGCCCATCTCTAATAATAATGAAAGTCAATGGGAAAAAAGATGCACAGATCTGTCTTTTGTCCTTTTTGTTTTCCAAAAAGATGAAAAGAACAGACTCCAAAAACGCAATGTGAACCCAGCCTTATAGTAAGGTGCTCTGTGTTGCTCGACTGTCACCCCGGCACGGGGAAAGGGGGGGGGGGGTTTACAGGTTCCCTTTAAAGGGGTAGTTCACCAAAAATATATATATTTTTTTCAAATCAACCGAGATTTGTAATTTATTTCCATTAAAAAAAATCCCCAGTCTTCCTGTACTTATGATCTGCTATAGATCCTGCAGAAAGTGGTGTATTCTCTTCAGTCCTACAAATTTCCCAATCAGCACAGTCATCCCTTCACTCCATTATTGTTGCGTCTGGGCTTCTTGAAGCATAAACCAGAGACCCTGCCACATGATCCCATCTGTGACCCTGCCTCATGATCCCATCTGTGACTGAACCACTCCTCCCATCTTGTGGAATGGACCACCCAGTGGCAGATACACCCTCTTTCCATGCCCAAAACCAAGGCTAAGACGAGTTACGTATATTAAAGGAAATTAGGAAAGCAGATTTATCTGCAAGTAAACTTCTTCTGTGCGGCTGGACCCCTCAGACCTTGTATAGACTATCGGGTCTGAATAGAATCCCCCAAAATCACAATCTTCTACCCCCTAGGGTCAAACTTTTTGATCATAAAATAGCTCAATCCTACATCAAGTCGGTGCTTTCATAGACTATCGGGTCTGAATAGATTCCCCCAAAATCACAATCTTCTACCCTTTAGGGTCAAACTTTTTGATCATAAAATAGCTAAATTCTACATCTAGTCAGTGCTTTCAATTTATTATGAATCAAGGATGACCATTTTTAATACTCAAGATGGATGCTACGAGTACTTGGTCAAGTCTTCAGTGTCTTTAAATAATTAGTAAATTCGATTTTTTTTGGAATATCTTATATTGATATGTATTGGTATACTTGGGTGACATATTAATTTACTCTCAAGACCATTATATCCCTTTACTTCAGGGATGGGGAACCTTCAACCCCCCAGCTGTTGCTAAACTACAAATCCCAGCATGCCTGGACAGCCAAAGCTTTAGCTCCTTTATAGAGACTCAACTGTTGTATTCAACTAGTCTCAATCCATTGGTCTTTAAGATCTGGCTAGGATTCAGGGTGAAGAAATCAATTTGCTTGTTTTATAGAGTCACTGGTCCAAAGAGTACAATGGAAGAATTGATTCACCTATTTTTTTCTTATTCCCATACAGTCACCAAAAGTATTTTATAAACCTTGTGAATTATTTCTCAACTGGATCCTAATGTATAGTGAATCAGTAAAACTCAGCTCAGACTAAAGCTCTTTTTATTATTATTATTTATTTATTTATAAAGTGGCCTTAAAGGGGTAGTGCGGCGGTAAAGAATTATTCACAGACTAACACACATTACAAAGTTATACAACTTTGTAATGTATGTTATGTCTGTGAATGGCCCCGTTCCCCGTGTCCCACCACCCCCACCCGTGTACCCGGAAGTGTGGTGCGCTATACTCACCTGTCACGTGCCGACCCCCGTCTCCGATCCTCAGCCAGTGACGTCTACTTCGGGCGGCCGACTGTCCCGAATGCTGGCCGCCCTCTGCAGCGTCATCCGATGCTCAGCCGCGATTGGCTGAGCATAACTGTGCTCAGCCAATCGCGGCTGAGCAGCTGATGACGTGGCCGTGCCATCAGCCGCTCAGCCAATCGTGGCTCTGCAGAGGGCGGCCGGCATTCGGGACAGTCAGAGCTGTTCGCCGCCCGCCCGAAGAAGACGTCACTGGCTGAAGATCGGAGATGGGGGTCGGCACGTGACATGTGAGAATAGCGCACCACACTTCCGGGGACACGGGTGGGGGTGGTGGGACACGGGGAAGGGGGCCATTCACAGACATAACAAACATTACAAAGTTGTATAACTTTGTAATGTGTGTTAGTCTGTGAATAATTCTTTACCGCCGCACTACCCCTTTAAGTCCAGAGCGATATGCACTAGATAGGGGTAACAAACAGAAACATTACAAGATCAAAAACACATTACATTAAGGCAAATGAAAGACTGATACATGGGGGAAGAGGACCCTGCCCGCGAGGGCTTACAATCTTACAAGCTCTTCTCACCATTACGCAAAAGCATGAACACCATAAAGAATATTATTTATCAGCCATATCATAAGATGTCTTTGTGTGTTTTGCCAGCCAATTATTACAGGACAATACAGTTGTTTGTAAAAGGATACTCTGCAAGGAGAGGCCACAGCTGCTTAAAATGGGTTCATTTACAAGAGATGGAAACATCTGCTTATAAAGGGTTCACCTGCTAGAGGAGGACAAAGCCACTTATAAAGGGATAATCTACTAGAGTAGGACACAGCTGCTTGTAAAGGGGTTAATCTGCTTGTAAAAAGTTAACATGTGGGTCTCTCACTGCATACACACACACACATCATCTGTAGCCATATAACTTAAGCATAAAGATTGCAGCATATGACTTCTATGTTTGTTTACTATACAGCCCCCTACCTGGATAAAAACTCTTACAGTCTTTCAAATGTTCTTTGGATTCACCGACTTTAACAGTACATTTTTACAGTTCCTCACACTATGTATACACTATCCCTCCCGGTGCTTTTTAAGCTCCCCCTTTCATATTTTGATACTCTCCTCCTTCTGGTTCTCTCAGCTCTTACACTACCCTTTCTCCTCAGGCTCACCGCTTACGTGGTTAAAGTATTTTCCTTGGCTTCAAGTCTCGTCAGTGTTGAGAATAAATTGATATGTGATGCTGTAAAGTGGCTCATTCTAAATAAGCAAGGAACAGATGGGATTTTCACGGAGGATAGACCTGTCTATCACACGGAGATGGTGGTAAGTACACGAACCTCACTGCAATATTATAGGACATAGGAACGTAGTTCTTTTGGTTCTAAGGCCTAATGTCAGCAACATTGTTGCCAACCACTATAGATAAGGTTGACAATGTTCTTATTACGGCTGTTATAATACATTTCCTTATCCATTTTTTGCTGCCACCTCTGTCCATGTCAGGAACTGTCCAGAGCAGGAGAGGTTTTCTATAGGGATTTGCTACTGCTCTGGACAGTTCCTGACATGGACACAGGGGGCAGCAGAGAGCACTGTGTCAGGCTGGAATGAGCACACCACTATCTGATTCTACTAGACATCATCATCGTGGGAGTGCCGAAGGGATCATAGACTATCCTAAACATGCACGCCCCCATTGCCAAAAGTTGTGGAGGCCGGGAAAAAGGTGGCCAGCTTTCAGCTATTGTAACTATGAATGGCTTTTTGAAATGGAATCTAAATGTATTGTTTTCTTTTTTTTTATAGGGCGGTATAACAAAAGGCTCTACTGATCTAGATTCTACTCTCACAGCCTTCGTCCTCATCTCCGTGCTGACAAGTAAAGAAACCTGTGCCGACCAAGTCAGAGTAAGTTCTTCCTCTCTTTTTTTCATGTTGCTGTCAGAGAATCCCGTTCTAATCCTTTTATAGTCCCACCTTCTGTGATCTATGGCTGAGGTGATATTACATTTTGACTGTGTAAGTAATGTTTATAGTCATCATACCATGGTCTTCTAGTACAGTATTATACACCATATAGTCATATTACAGTAATAGTCAGGCCTTGACCTGATTCAGGCCTTGACCTTTTTGAATAGCTATAGTCCTAACTAGATTAGGACTTTATCCTTTCTATGGGTCCATTCCCACTGAGCAAAGGAAACTGAATTTACAATGCATGGCGGATTCCGCTTGAGATTCTATCTGTCCTATTGCTTCAATGGGATTTCTCATGCTCCTCTACTCTCCACTCAAAGAAAGTACACGTTCATCCTTTGAGCAGAAAGCAGAGGCGCACAAGAAATCCTATTAAAGCAAAAGAATCTCAAGTGGAATCCGCAATGCAGACTCGGCTTGTAAATTCAGACTCTTTTGCTCAGTGGGAACGGGCCCTGTCTGTGCACCTACTGGTAGCCCATTGTTACACATTGAAGAGAATAGCCATAGAGAGAGACAGTTCGAGCAAAATAAGCCAGAGAAGCCTCTGGTCACATTTATCCGGGGTCCATGTGTAAGAGATGGCTTTATCCATTATACAATGAACACCAACAAATCTCAACCCGTCTGATGTTCCGTAAGACTCAAAGCATCACCTGTTTGATGGTAAGGACAGTACCGCAAAAGTAAGAAAATTCACCTAATCCCTAGGGGAAGTTTTTGCAATTTTAATCTATATGGGGGCACAAAAGGGCCTAACTACTATTTGATAAATAGGAGCTTAATGCATCTGTATATCTTTTGTGTAGTTTATTCCAGCCAGCATTGAAAGAGCCACACTGGATATAAATAATCATTATGAAGACCTGCAGAAACCTTACTCCATAGCCATCACCTCCTATGCACTGGCCAAGGCTGGAAAGCTCAAGGACATCAAGAAACTAATGGCGGCTTCTACAGGTAGAGTACCAGCACTTATTTTATTTTATAGTTTAGTATACTGTACATGTTTCCTCATTCCTGACATTGTATATGCATGTATGGTGCCATGATGACTCTACAATACAGCTGACCTCCTGATTTGGTGTCCAGGATTGGAGATGATGCTGATTTGGGCTTCTTTACCTCTAGGATGCCATGGCCAATAGTAACTGTGGCATCTAAGTGGGTAAACACAGATGGGGCTCTCCAATGGACCCCATCTCTTTCCCAGCAAAATAATCATGGAAGTGGTGGTAGTGGTATTGGGGATTTGTCATAGACACGTGTTAAAGGACCTCAGATGTGCTTTTTACATCTAAGTCAGAGATACATTCTATACATATTATACAGAAATATTACAGATTATTAGATAAGCCAATCAAAGTAACCACAATAACACGTCTTCTGTGCCAACCACTGTGCTACCTATTGCGTAATAATGCCTCATTTTAACCCCAGAAAAGAATAGAACTTACACTCACCTTTCCCCAATGCCATGACACTAAGATTGACTGAGGTTCCTCTCGTAAGGTGAAGTCAGCGACCCAACACTCACTGCCTTCACCATGAATATAATGTGAAGATATTTGTAGTCCTGACATCTTGTAGAGAAAATACCTAAAGAAGATTGTGTCCTATAAAAATGGCAGGTCGTGATGCCACTAGCTATTTAGGCTCCATAAGTGGTGCTGATGTACATGAATATCATAGCATCATGTGGATTTTTTTTTGCCCACATTTCCTTCTAGACAACGCCCACTGGGATGATCCAGGCTCCCGCTTTGTATCCATTGAAGCTACCTCCTATGCACTCCTCACCCTCTTGACAATGAAGGAGTTTGAGAAAGCGGCACCACTGGTACGATGGCTAACCGAACAGAAATACTATGGAGAAGTTTGGTCATCAACACAGGTATGGGATTGTGTGGAGTAGTAAATTTCAGTTTAGTTTAGTTCTTCTAACGTCATTTGCAATGGGAGAGAAAAAAAAGAGTACACTGGCCACATCTACTGGAGGGTCGTGAACCACTATCAAGAGAATTATCTTATTAAAAAATTTAAATTTTCACATAAAAGCATACAATCTACAGAAGATTTTTCTTCAATCAACTCACTTTATTAGTTCTTAGGAGGAACTATGGTATTTTTTATCTCCTGGACAAGGTTCTTTGCAGGAGCTGGGATCGCCCCATGCTGTCAGATAGTGATGAGCGAACATGACGCTAATTGTTCATGTTTGCCAATGACGAACAGTTCATGTTCGCGATCCAAATGTCAGGATGTTAGCTCATCACTAGTCTTGGATATAAGACTAACTCGGTAGGCAATCTGGCAAGGAGCACCAATGATAACTTGCCATTGTATACCAACCATGACATTTGGGTGATGTGACCTTTGAAAAAGCTGACTGATGTAGGATGTTTGCACAGGAACTTTGGAGAAGACAACTATATATGATGTATAAGGTGTACAGTGGGTACAGGTCTTTAGACAGGGTAGATGTAATGCCACTTGGGAAGAGTGAAACTTCTGATGCATTCTACACAAAATGTTGTTTGATTGTGTACATACAATTTCAACAGCAAACACAGATACTCAAAGTTCAAGTCTTGATATGGAATGTGCAGGTTTTGGGGTTAGTTTGAATTCTACAATGTGCAGTAGCTTGGTGCATGTTCCTGAGATCATCAGACCACTGCAACTACAGTATGGCTTCCATTGATGCATTGGAGAAGATGTGGATTTCCTTTCTGACAACAGATGAAAGAGAACTTGGAGCATAACAATGTGGAACTCTTATACTTCCAGAGGCCTTTCCCATTTTCCCCATTACTGTTATTTCTGGACAGGTAGCGGTAAACTGTCTCATTTGTGTCTTGCCTTGAATAGCGATAGGGTATTAACCCATGAGGGTCATAAATGCTGTTAACGTCAGATAAAACTCCTCTCTAGGGTAAAAGTTTGTCACAGGCTGACACTTGGAAAGGAATCTTCCTTTAGGCTGTGTTGCATAGGAGGAACATCAGGTGTGATAGCAAGGTCCTTGATCGATCATCTGATGGAAAGGCTTTCTTATTTTGACGTAACTATAGTCTACGTTTCTTGAATATTGAAGATATTGACAGCCCCACAAGCGGTGTCCAGGTAACCGAGGCCAGGTAGTTTATGATCTGCCTTGACCAGCTAGAGGTCCACCATAGGTCACAGAACTTTTCTCTAATGCTTCCAGACTGCCATAGGTTCCCTCCAGGATTATAAATGCAGGATTATCAATGTGGACAGATCTGAGTCTTTATACATGTCATCGACCACATTGAGGACTCTCTAGTGGAGACACATTGTCTGCATGAATTTTAATCAGAGGAAAGCTCATGCTTCAGACTTTTTTAAGATTCTCTCTAACCCGCTACACTTAATGCACTATGGCACACAAATCATCAAGTCCGACATCCCTCGACGTGTCTGGTGATGCTGCAGGCCATGGTAGAAATGCTAGGTCATGCAGGCTGCTCATAGTAGCACAAGCAACATATGGACTGCATTTATTAGGTTAGGTACTGCATAGGGATGAGAGAACTTTTGAAAAGTTCGGTTCGGTTTAATCCGGCAAACTTTCATGAAGTTCGGATTCGGCCGAACCGAACCTAAAACGAACATTGCAATAACTAATTGAATAATTGCAATAGTGGGAGTCTAATAGGGTATAGTTTCGTTTAGTTGCTATTACAATGAAAAAAGTGGAAAAAATCAAAGTGCAAAAATAGTGAAAAAAAATTAGCCAAGGTGTAAGTGATTACACGGGACATAGGACACAAAGTTCCTTGGATCCAGTAGGGTGGAAAACAGACATTTGACAGTGGAACCAGCAGCAGTAACAGTACTGTATTGGACCCAGTGTGGAGGAGGGGGAGGAGGAGGCAGAAGCAAACAGCCCAGTATGGTTAAAAAGAGACTATTGGAGAAGGCGGCACCAATTGCTTGCACCCAGCCCAGTATGATTGACAACAGACTATTTGAGGAGGAGGCAGTACCTGATTGCACCCAGGCCAGTATGATTGCAAACAGACTGTTCATGGAGGAGGATGGTCAGCCTTGGAGTAGTGATCTTGGAATCCTCGCTGATGATGTTGGTTACCACACTTTCCAGAATACGGACGAGTGGGATGATGTCCTTGATGCCTGCTCACAGAGTCGCGTCCTCAAAAGGGATCAACAATTGGCAGGACATGTTCGATTAAACCTGTGCACTATGAGGTTTATCACATGTGCCCTACAAAGTGTATGACTCCCTGCTGCACTGCAGAGAAAAGGTTCCTACCTTTGTGGGCTACAACACTGCCCACCGTTAGTTGACCTTGGCTCAGTCATTCATATATCTCCTCCCTGATGGTCCGGAGGAGCTCCTGCCCACTGTGGCTCCATTCACTCAGGCTCACAAAATGGAGGACAGTCTGAGAGCGCCGGGCCTGACATTGTTGGTAAGACACCAGGGCATGTTGGACTGCAGTCAAAGCGGTGGATGGTTGCAAGCTGGTGGAGGCAGAACTTTTGCAGAACTGGCCCCCTAAAGCATCAGGGAAGTGACAGTGGCAAGAATGGGCTAACTTTCTGGTGGTCTTCTGGGGGAATGTTGACCTAATGGGCAGTAACAGACATGTACTGCCCTTGCCTATAATTAAAGGACCAGACATCAGTACTGGGGTGCACGTCTTGGACACCAAGATACCCAATGAGTCGCCAACATTTTTCTACACAACTGTGCAGTGATGGGACTTTTTTTTTTCTCGGACAGTGATGGGACTTTCTTTTGGACTTTTTTTTTTTTTTTTTTTAACTTTTTGTTGTTGCGGCTAAACGGGGTTCTCCTATTTTTTTTTAACCTGATTGTAAAGATATGAACTTATTTTCCCTTAATAAATTCAATAAGCTTGAACACTGAAGTTGCTTTCATGTGTCTTGGTTAATACTCACCAAGCACCCAGGTACAGTATATCTTAGGAGACTAATTTAAGGTCTTACCCTAACAGGGGTGACGTCACACATCTTGATATTCACAAAAAAACAGGATACAAGAGATTATAGGAGTAATAATCCCTTGTATTCTGATCTACTCTGTGAAAAAAGTACATTTTGCGTCGTCGTTGTTATTTTTACCAGATTCATAACAAACTTTCTCAAAGTTCGTAATGAAACTTGTTTGTAACGATTCGGTTCGCTCATCCCTAGTACCGAAGGGTTTCATGACCAACGTCAATGTAACGTTGAGCTGCTAATGTACCTGTAATGAAGACTATGAAGACTAGAGGGCTACCATACATTATGCCAACAAGCACTATGATTTCTGGAGTAGGACTGGTGTGATGTTTCAACATGAAGGTCTCCAGACCATTCTCCAGCTATGTCCGACAGTATGTCCGAGATAAAACCATTGTCATCTTGCTCTGCACCATGTTAGCCTTTGAATGTGGTAGTGTAATACCTGTAACTGAAAGTCTGGCCCGTAGCCTAGTGTCATGCAAGCACCTTCTGATGACTTGTGTAGACACTGTTTAATAATGTAGACTTGGTGTGTGACGTGTCAAAAAAATTTTTTGGGGTGTGAGCGCACACTAAATAATAAACTATTCTATGGAGTGCAGACAACCTTGGTGTGTGACGTGGACCATTACACGCCATTCTTCTAATCTGATAATCTGTCCGTGCAGATGTTCTTCTCTTTGGATCTCTTGCTTTCATTCTAGTTTGTCTCCTAACCACTAGAACATGTAACATTGACAGTGCCGACATCTCAGTCTGTGTGTGTAGCAACTAGGGTATGAGACCTTCCACAATCATACTGTACGGACTTGATCAATTCTCTGAGGTTACATGTGGCTGCACAGAAATTGGAGCTAGGTGCTGAAAACGTGATCATTTATGGATCTGCTACTTTTTACTTTTGCATAGCTTCAGATGGATGCAATTTCATTGTTGAGTTTATTTTCAGAGATGCTTGTACATTTCAAAGTTTAGGCCTACTAGTTTGGTTTCTTGTCTTACAGTTGGTTACTGTCTTATTGTTCTTTTGTATTCTACCCCTGGTTCTCATTTGGCTGTCAGTTTCAGTTACCTAGTGGTGTGTTACCATTTTTTATTGATGCTACTGATATTTTATATGTTCTTGTATAATAATTTCATCCAACTTCTGACTAGGCATCCTGGGGGCATATAATTCCTGGGAGCCATTGTTAGGGCCCAGGAAAGGTGACTGCTATGACTGAAATCTCCCCTTTCCACAATTGTTGGAATAGAAACTTTATTCTAACAAAATCAGTAGAGATGAGCGAGCTGAGCCTACAGAACCCAGAATTATTCTGAACGTTGCAAAAAGTTCGGTTGGCTACCATACCAATTTTTTTTTTTAAAGTTCAGACAGGTTCAGGAAGAGTGGCTGTATTTAAAAAATATATATATATGTTCTCATCTGTCTGCGCTCCCCTGGTGTCTTCTTGTGGTTCTCCAGTCCCTCCCTGTCGTTCTCTCCGGTGAGGGGCGGCTCAGCCAATCACAGGCTGATTAGGATGTGACAGCTTCATGACCTGTGATTGGCTGAGCAAGTTTTCGCTCTAGAGACAAGAGTGCTGTCCCATCCCAGTCACCCTGTGATTGAATGAGCGGGCCTTTACCATAGTAGACAGCGGGACAGGTGCAGACCGGAGAAAAAAGACCCCGGGGGAGGGCAGACATGTAAATATAATGAGCAGCTCGTTAAAGTTTGGTTTGGCACAAAACAGAACTTTACATTGAAGTTTGGTAAACCTGCCAATCTGAACTTTTGATCAGTTCGCTTATAATTAGCCTAGTTCTATAATGTGGAGTTATGGGTGGTGTTCTAACCATGTCATCTTTCCTCTATGAATCTTTTGGCTCTAGGCTACTATGATGCAGTTTGAAGCCCTTGCCCAGTACCTGATGGATGTGCTAAGAGTCAAAGACTTGGATATGGCTGTCACAGTTAAACTTCCAGGAAAAACCCAAACTACAGTTCGGCTAATTCCACAAAATGCCTTGGTGGCACGAACGGAGGAGGTAAGATACCAGGGATGTGATGGAGGCTGAGCAAACAATTGTTACTTTGGTTGGGCAGATACAGTATAACATTTCTCTGGACTCTTGTGACTTGATCTGTTTCTTTGTAGACTTCTCTAATTGGAGACATCATAGTCAATGCCACAGGAAAGGGTCAGGGCACTCTGACGGTAAGAGAAGACTAGATTTTACCAATGTTATTTTTTAATACATTTACTTATAGTATGTTGAACATTCAAGATAATTCTTTTCAATACAATAATATTGCCAAAATTATTATACATCTTTTGCGCTACACCTATTTGGGTAGACGATAACACGTTTAAGAGGGTGGAATCAACTATAAATAAGTTGATATGGGGAAGAATACGAGTGAGGATAAGACAATCAGTATTATGTCTGCCAAGGGGTAAAGGTGGGGTGGGTTTATCGGATATGAGTTCATATTTCCTGGCGTCTCAGCTGTACCACCTATGGAATAGAGAGAATGTTGAGCTATATAAATTTTTGGAAAATAAAGTGAGTGATTCCTTTGGTGGTATGATTGAGATCCTGGAATCGGATGCCCTAAAGGGTGAGGAATGGGAAGACTTTCCAACAGTTGGGACTCTGCTTAAGACCTGGGAGAGGTGTAAGAGATGGTGTAGTGTGTGTAATTCGACTGAATGGACTCCCCTCTGGAAGAATCCTAGATTGGAGGAAGTATACAAAGTGGGGACATTGGTAAACCTTAAAGGGGCGGGCATAGTGAGAGTGTGCGACGCCTTTAGAGAGGGGAACCTAAGACCTTGGCACTCATTGAAGGAGGAATATAGATTGGGGGGAAAAGAGTGGTATGTGTATGCCCAACTGAGACATGCCTTTGTGAGATCTAAAGATAATTCTTTTCGACCACTAGGTATTATCTGTATATAACATTCTCGAAACAGAGAAGGAGAATAAATGCAACAATTTTGATCTGTCAGTGACCATTAAGGACGAACCTCACGGTAACATTTCTTGTTGTTTTCTTATGAATGCTTGTCAGTATTTTGGCATTTTACATGAATAATTCATGACATGGAGATGTGAAAAGATGAGATCCTGGGCAGAAAATCGATTAAACCTTCAATTTTTTTTATTCCGCCTATATAAAAGTGTACCGACAGATGGCTTAAAGGGAACATGTCACCATGAAAATTCTATGCAGGCTATCGGCATCATGTTATAGAGCAGAAGGAGCTGAGCGGATTGATATATATCTTTATGGGTAAAGATTCAATATAACTGAACTCTCTAGTGTTTCCATGCTAAAGAGTCCAGTTCATTGAGTGGCACCGCCCACTGGACTCCTTACCACAGTGCGATCAGGGATTTCAATCAAGATGTAAAAAGTTATACTGAATCTTTTCCCACAAACATATATATATATAAATCTGCTCAGCTCTTCCTGCTCTATAACATGATGGTGACAGGTTAGATAGCATTGTCTTGGTGACAGGTTCCCTTTAAAGCAATGCATTTCAGAGGCACATGACCCCCTAAGACATACTAGGAACCTACAGTATATACCTACAGGAGTATCTGTTTACCTCCTCGGGGGGTAACTACCTACTGGAGGCGCCTATCTACTTAATGGGGCACCTACGTACAGTAGCATCTGTTTACCTTCTGGGGGGCTATTTACCTACTAAGGGCACCTATCTACCTACTAAGGGCACCTATCTACCTACTGGAGGAACCTATCTACCTAATAGGGGCATCTACCTACAGGAGACCTATTAATTTCGGAAGAGTCTCCCCATAGATCAGTACTCATCATCGTTCTGTGCAAATAAAAATAAAATGTCTTGATGATGACAATAAGCTCCTTTATATTCTTGAATATTCTTTAAGTTGGTCATACACATGATGGCTGCTTGTTGGTTATGTTGGTGTGTAAAGGTTGACCTTGTATTGCAGTCTAGCCCCTCCCATATGACAAAAACCATAGATAACAATGGCGCTGTTTATAGAAAAAAAAAAGATACTTTTTTTTTTTGCAATTCTTGGAAAGTAATCTTGGTCAGATAGGTTGCTAGGGATATTCTGCTATCCATTACGTAGGAAACTGTGGTTGTTAGGGAGTTAATTCCTAGCAACCAGCCTGTCCGATTGCCACTAGTAAACTAAATCTATATTTTGTGAAATAAGATGAAATGTGATTTATTCTTACACTTTCTCACACAGCTAGGAGACCAGAGGGGGCCATATCAACTGTGTCCATGACTATCTGTACCAGGTAGGTTCCATTAATTGTTAAAGGGAAACTATGAGCCTGTCTAACTTGCCCCTTATTGTACATGGAGCACTGAGGAGGAAGGTATGTGTCTTACCTTCCTCCTCTGTGCTGTTCCCATACTGTTAGTAGTTGAATCCTCGGCCCGGAGCACTGTTGGGAGCACTGCCCCGCCCCCATAGCACCAAGCCGTCGGGCTCCTTCTAATGATAATCAATGGAGCAGATGGGCCATCTTAGCGCTATAGGGTTGGGGCAGTGCTCCTAATGGTGCTCCGGGCTGAGGATTCAACTACTAACAGCGCGGGAACAGTTACTGAGGAGGAAGTTAAGACACGTACCTCCTTCCTCAGCTCCCCTTGTGCAATAAAGGACCCTCGGCAGGCTAGATTTGTCTAACCTGCTATTAGTTTCCCTTTAATACGGTTAATAATGTATAAACTCCTTCATATTTCTACAGAAGGAATACAAAAAAATACATTGGATGAGTGAACAGTAGAGATATGCATATATGAGATAGCAAATAAGATTAGATCGAGATGATATTCGATCGAATATTGCGGTATTCGAAAGATTCAAATTCAATCGAGTAGTGAGGCGAATACGCAGGAAACATTCGAAAGCCCTCCCATCGTAGTTGGCGCTTTTTTTAATCCAATGACCATGCAGGGAGGCTGTGAGGGACCCTGGGAGTACGCACGCAGCACGAAAACGGCGTCTACCCTCATTGGATGGCTGAACCACATGACCTCGAATCTTAAATACTTGGCTCCCGCCTCTCGACCGCAGATGCGCTTTCAACCTAGTCAGGGAAAGATCTTGCAGCAGGGAGAGATGGGTTTTAGTAGCGTTTTGGTTAGGCAGGATTACTACAAAACCCAAAAGTTCTTTTCAGGGCTAAAATACAGCAAAAAAGTCATCTCTGCATCCAAAGCTTCTTAGTGCTAAGAAATAGATGATATAACAGCAGCAGCAGCATCAGCAGGTGTATTCATTCCAGTACCCTGTGTGTACAAGTGACTTATAGTGTCCCTGGTTTAGCCCACTAAGGGCACGTTATACATATTGTTCTAGTAGCCCACTAAGGGCACGTTATACATACTGTTCCAGTAGCCCAGTAAGGGCACGTTATACATACTGTTCCAGTAGCCCAGTAAGGGCACCTGATATATACTGTTCCAGTAGCCCAGAAAAAGGCACATCATACATACTATACATACTGTTCCAGTAACGTTCGTACAGCATGATGCATGATACGTGCGAATAACATGACGCTCCACAGATGCACATTGGAATCATGTATGTAAACGCTGCGCAAGAAATACTAAAGAAATGTGTGAATATTGTGATCAACGTTCGTAAAGCGTTCACAAATATTTTTCCTTCACAACTGCGGAGAGTGGCATTATACTGCGATTTTGGGGTGTTGGTTGCACCCAGGCATTGCTCCACCTTGAGGCTATGTTCACACTACGTACGAATTCGTAGGCATTTTGTACGGCGCCGTACATGTGCGGCTGAAACAACGGGCGTGCGAATATTCGATGTGTACGCAATGCGAACGTATGCCCGTAGTCTACTTACGCTTCCCGAGCCCCCTACGAAGTGATCTGACAGCAATCTTTTACTTGGAAATCTTCGCCTAGCCCCGGACACCCCACAGAACCTTTTGGATCGGCATAGAAGAGTGGAAAAATGAAGAAATCACCACTTCGTACGGATTCGCGCGATATGCTACGGGCGTAAGCTACAGCCTTCCGGCCGGAAACAGTGGTCTGGTTCATTTCTTACGTCGCCGTATACGATCCCGGCGTACATTCGTACGAAGTGTGAACTGTGCGGCCGGGATCGTATACTTTGCATTGTACGCTAACTACGTAAGTTTCTGGCCGCATATTCACGGAGCGCACTACGGCCGGAAGCTTACGTAGTGTGAACCTAGCCTAAGGGAGGTTTCATGGGGGACTTGGTGACCTCCAAGTGGTCGAATTTTGATTTCCAAGTGCCGCAAATTTTTTCCCATAGACTATAATGGGATCGAGTATTCGTTTCGATTTGAGTTCTCGAAAGTCGAATATTTCACTACTCGCTCATCTCTAGTGAACAGTATAGAATAATGCACCATCAATTCTCATTGCAATAGACTAAAGCTATAACCTTTATATAACTTGCAGATTTCTTAAGGATTCTGATGCCACCATGTCTATCATTGATATCTCTATGATGAGCGGCTTTGGACCAGATATAGATGACCTCAAAAGGGTGAGCATCATTATTTAGAGACAATTCAGCTACATATTAAGAATATCTTAGACATCAGATCAGGCTGAGAGGAGAAACCCATGTTCATCGCAGACTAGCTACTGTATGTGTACAAGGGCTGAGTATCATAGAATCCAGTCTCTGGCCGCTATTTATTACATGGCTCATTGTCTTCCATACAAGGTTCAGGTAGGAGTTCTTGGTTATTCTGTGAGTAGACTAATAATATAAACCCTGACTGAGAGCTGGAAAACACTTAGGGGGACATTTAAGACGTGGTACAGACGCCATTTTGTGGTGCAGAAGGCCCAGATGCAAATAAATATATTTATTTGTTTTTGCAAATACAGTGAAACCTTTGTTCTCGAACATAATTGGTCCAGGGAGTTGAGAAACGACAATTCTGAGAACCGAGCAGCGTTTTCCCAAAGGAAATAATGTAATTGTCTAATTGGTTCCAGCACCGACCAATAATTACCTACAGTATCATATATTACATTGTACAGTGCCCAGTGTAATACAGTATAAGGCTATGTGCACACTGCGTATATGACCCTGGCCGGGCCACGGAACGGCTGGTCTCTGAAAAGATCATCCCGGCGCGCCCGCATCAGAGCTTCCCATAGCGCACAATGAAGCAGCTCGCTTCATTGTGTGGACTGACAGCATTTTCTACGGCCACAATTCACTGAACTGAAGTTCTTTGTGGCGCCGCATAGGATCCTGGCCGCAGCGTATACGATGTGTATATGCTTCAGCCGGGATCCCATAGCAGCATAGGCTATGTTCCACTCCGCATAAAGTATGGCGCAACAACGGCCGTACTTTTACGTAGTGTGAACATAGCCTTAGGCAACAACAGCCGTACTTTGTACGCCTGTGAACACTGCCTACATTTCTATAGGATCCCGGCCAGAGCGTATACACATAGTATACACTCCGTCCGGGATCCCGTGCGGACCCGAAAATAACTGACATGTCCGTTTTCTGCGGCCGCAGAAAGACCTGTCAGTTCACACAATGAAGCGATTGTCATTGTGTGCTATGGGAAGTTCTGATGCGATCAGAACCCTGTGGCTGGAAAGATCATCCGGCCGGTACTTAAGTACCAGCCGGGATGATCTTTGTAGAGACCGGCCGTTCCGTGACACGGCCGGGTCATGGAACAGCCGGTCTCTTACGTAGTGGGAACATAGCCTAACAGTACTTCAAGACTGGGAGCTGAAAAAGTGTTTGAGAACCGAGCAAGAGTTACAGAAAACCGAGGTATTACTGTATTTCATTTACATCTCGTCCCCCTGCTCCACTCGTACTAGAGTGATGGGGTGGAGCAGGGAATATGGCCGCGTGCAGAGGGGGTGCCACATTTGATTTCACTGCTTGGGCATGGAGAGGCTCTGTGGTGTACAGGATTTATCTAGCGGAATTGTGTCTCTACATACATCTTGCGAGTATCTGGGCTGCCGGGACATTTTAAGACCAGCGCTTCACTGTAAATTTGGTAGAAAATGGGGCGATAGGTAGTAAGTAAACCTGGGACCCGATGTTAGAAACCGTCAGCAAACAGGTAGAGTGACACAGAGAAGTGATCCCTAAACTGACATCCAGAGCGGTATCCCTACCTACTTACCTCACTCTGCCCTAAATGGCAGCGGGTAACTTGGAGACGGCCCCTGTCCTGAGTAGGTGGAACACCGAACAACACAAGACAGACAACACACCGTAGAGAGAAGACGAGGGTCCGGGTAAAAATTTACAGACAGCAGAGGTACTCGTCCAGGTAATAATTTAAAGTGAACGTTTCCTTTATTTGCAGCTCGTGAAAGGAGCGGACAGATACATCTCCCACTTTGAGATCAACAATGGAGCATTTGATAAGGGCAGCTTGATTCTGTACATTGACCGGGTAAGAAGTTCCTTGTTGCTGCATGGACTGATCAGATCATCATAGCAGAAGCTTCTCTGTAAGACCAAACCTCATAGATTATCTCCTCTGCGGTGGAGAACACCACTATGACTCCTTATACCCCAAAATGGCACATAACCTTAAGTTGTCTTGATGACCCTTCCTCCTTCATCCTGTACGTTACCTGTTGAGCTTTTCCTATTTCCTTGAGGACTAAGAGTCCTATTACATTGGGGGATCATTGGCCTAGCAGACCAATATTGCACTTTGTCAGAGGGCCAGTGACCAGCCGATGTGTCTGATAAATGACAGAAACAATAGACTGCACAAATTATGATGAGAGCCAGATATGCATGTCTATCCACCGTAACAGCTCGGCGGCCATGCACCCATGCTCGTCAAAGCTCATAAGAACCCTAGTAGCCTTTGTCATCCAACCACTAGATAATCCCTATTATTCATTATTACTCTTAGATTTCCCATAAGGAGGAAGACTGTCTAAAATTCAACCTTCATCAGTACTTTGCAGTAGGACTTATTCAGCCGGGCTCCGTCACAGTGTACGACTACTACTCTCCAGGTATGATCCTAGTAGAGCTGGGCGATATGGCCAAAAAATAAAATCTCGATTTTTTTAAAAATTTTGGACGATTCTCGATTTAAATCTCGATTTTTTTTTTCCTTTTTGCTAAATAAACAGAATAGTTTTGTCCTTGCAGCATCATATACTATTTTAATGACATTTGAGACAACTGTATTGCTTCTCACTGTAACAGTGCTCCCCTGTAGTAGACAAGCCCCCTGTGTGCCATTCTGGGCCCCCATATAGTATAGGAGATCTTCTTTGTGTGTTTAGTAGTGGAGGTATAGTGGATAAGGGGTGTAGTAGTAGTAGTACAGGTAAAGATGAGGGCTGTAGTAGTACAGGTATAGATGAGGGCTGTAGTAGTACAGGTATAGATGAGGGGTGTGGTAGTACAGGTAAAGATGAGGGGTGTAGTAGTAGTAGTACAGGTATAGATGAGGGGTGTAGTAGTAGTACAGGTATAGATGAGGGGTGTAGTAGTAGTACAGGTATAGATGAGGGGTGTAGTAGTAGTACAGGTATAGATGAGGGGTGTGGTAGTAGTACAGGTATAGATGAGGGGTGTGGTAGTAGTACAGGTATAGATGAGGGGTGTGGTAGTAGTACAGGTATAGATGAGGGGTGTGGTAGTACAGGTACAGATGAGGGCTGTAGTAGTACAGGTATAGATGGGCAGCTAGGGGGGGATGGAGGGCGACTGGGGGTGACGGAGGGCGACTGGGGGTGACGGAGGGCGACTGGGGGTGACGGAGGGCGACTGAAGGAGGAGTGGGGGTGATGGAGGACGACTGGGGGTGACTGAAGGAGGAGTGGGGGTGATGGAGGGCGACTGGGGGTGAATGAAGGAGGAGTGGGGGTGATGGAGGGCGACTGGGGGTGACTGAAGGAGGAGTGGGGGTGATGGAGGGCGACTGGGGGTGACTGAAGGAGGAGTGGGGGTGATGGAGGGCGACTGAAGGAGGAGTGGGGGTGATGGAGGACGACTGGGGGTGACTGAAGGACGAGTGGGGGTGATGGAGGGCGACTGAAGGAGGAGTGGGGGTGATGGAGGGCGACTGAAGGAGGAGTGGGGGTGATGGAGGGCGACTGGGGGTGACTGAAGGAGGAGTGGGGGTGATGGAGGGCGACTGAAGGAGGAGTGGGGGTGATGGAGGGCGACTGGGGGTGACTGAAGGAGGAGTGGGGGTGATGGAGGGCGACTGGGGGTGATGGAGGGCGACTGGGGGTGATGGAGGGCGACTGGGGGTGATGGAGGGCGACTGGGGGTGAAGGAGGGCAACTGGGGGTGACTGAAGGGGGACTGGGGGTGACTGAAGGGCGACTGGGGGTGATGGAGGGCGACTGGGGGTGACTGAAGGGGGACTGGGGGTGATGGAGGGCGACTGGGGGTGACTGAAGGGGGACTGGGGGTGATGGAGGGGGGCTGGGGGTGACTGGGGGTGACTGAAGGGCGACTGGGGGTGATGGAGGGCGACTGGGGGTGACTGAAGGGGGACTGGGGGAGATGGAGGGGGGCTGGGGCAGCTGGGAATGATTGGAAAAAGGAGTACACATAGCCCTCCTCCCCTCACCCCGGCCACACATGCAGGTCCCGGTCTCTGCAGGAGGCTGCAGGGACTGTAGTGGTGATAGCGTCGCTGCCATTACTGGAGCTGTACAGCGGGATCAGGGGTGAAGATCCTGCTGTACAGCTCCAGTAATGGCAGCGACGCTATCACCACTACAGTCCCTGCAGAGACCGGGACCTGCATGTGTGGCCGGGGTGAGGGGAACGGAACGCTATGTGTACAGCTGGGGGCGGTCGGTCGCGGCTCTGGGGGACTGCCGACCGACCTGCACCTCGCCGCACTTCCCGCCCGCCCGGCTCCTCCACGCAGCGCCGCCCCCTCACTTCCCGCCGGCCGTAACCTGCACCTCATGCCCGGCCGGCACCTCCACGCAGTGCTGCCCGCCCTCTATCTCCCGCCCGGCACCTGCACCTCCCGTCCGCCCGCCCGACTGACTCTCCGCGCTTCTCTGCCCTTCTCTGCCCGCAATGATTTTTTGTGAAAATCGAATTTACGATTTTCACAAAAAATCAAATCGATTCTAACCTTCTGGGCGAATTAATCGAATTAATTCGATTAATCGCCCAGCCCTAGATCCTAGTGAAAATAACCTCTTTAACCTCTAACACCTCAGCCATTCCTTAGTCACTGGTGTGATGTCCAGTATACATTACATCATTAAAGTCATCGCCTGATGATCATTGTCTATATTACGTGGAGTGATAATCGTCCTAATTCGACCGATTATCGCTCAGTGTAATAGGGTCTCTAGACTTTACAGTTTTGACTTACCATCGCTCACCATTTTAATAAGTGTCAGTGTGTGACCTAAGACTGTGTTCAATGAAGTGATGAATCAAGGACAAAAGGAGACGGAAAATCCATGCTTCACCAGACCGGGACCCAGGTCTGTGACAAATCCATCCAAGAATGGTGGTAAATGTGGTTACACCAGTGCGTAATAAAAATCATTTTCAAAAAATAGAGATGGGTGCAGATTTATCCTAGTACTGGCACAACTATTTCTAAAAAAAAAATTAAAAAAATCCTGTATTTTTTTTTTTGCCCAACAGAAAATCGTTGCACTAAATTCTACCACATGGAGGAAGGCAGCAAACTTCAGGGCAAAATCTGCCAAGGAGAAGTGTGCCGCTGCGCAGAAGGTAACCATAAGAACCTTATCTGAAATCTTTTTGTTGAAAGATTAATAGGTTAATACATCAGATACATCCTGAATTTTTATATTTAAGGCTATGTTCACACTACGTATATGTCCAGCCGTAGTGCGAACCGCGAACATACGCCCGTAGTTTTAAGGTTGATGCGTTCGCTTGAAAGTATACGATATACGGCCGCACAGTTCACACTACGTATGAGCTTACGGCCGGATCGTATACGGCGCCGTGAAAAATTAGCAAGACCATTGTTTGAGGACGGAAATGTTCCAACTCACGGCCGTGGATCTCCATGCGGTCCCGTACGAAGTACTTATTTCAGCCAAATTGAACTTGATTTTTAGATCCAAAAGGTTCTGTGAGTTTTATTGGGCTGGACGAAGATTTCCAAGTAAATGACCTGTTTCAGATCGCTTCAAAACAAGCTAGGGAAGCATAACTCTACTACGGGCGTATGTTTGCGGTTCGCCCGCATGTTCATTTTTCCACGGCCGCAGTTTCAGCCGCACATGTCCGGCTGCGTATGAACTATATACGTAGTGTGAACATAGCCTTAATGTAGAACTTTTGCATATGCAGTGGTCCAGCAACATACAATATTATTAGTTTCTAGCAGGACCATTGTACGTTGAAACCATTTTTTTGGGCCCCCCCCCCCCCCCCAGTAGCCTGTGGCATGATGATCGGTGTCCCGCGGCGTAGTGAACTGCTTCTTTAAGGAAAATAAGCAGACAATAGTACAGATAAACTCAACAGAACTGGAGTATTTAAAGGGGAACTATTAGACAATATAAGCTACTGATACTGTATGTCCTTACTGCACATGGGGCATTGAGGATGAAAGTATGTCTCCTACCTTCATCCTCAGCGCCATTCCCGTGCAGTTTTAATAAAGTGCTCTGTACAGTAAGGCCATTTGGAGCACTGGCCCCTCACCAGATCCAATCCGCCCGGGCGTCCCTATTGATTATAAGTGAATGAGGCCGGCCGAGGGCGAGCTGGATTGGAGCTCTGGGGTGGAGCAGTGCTACAAATGGTCTTACCTTTCAGAGCACTGCATTAAGGGTTTGTTCACACTACAGAATCCGTGTGGGGAACCTCCAGGGGATTCCACCGAAGGAAGTTCTCCACCCAGATTTCGTGTGAACGAGTCCCAACACTACATGGGAACAGTGCAGAGGATGAAGCTAAACTACATAAACGGTGCCAAAACACCCCGGGGACACTAGGTTATTTAGAATTAACACTGAAATGCACAGAGGGCCACTGAACCCAGTAGAGCCTCGATTTTCCCCATTTTAAAATAAAACATAACTTTTAATAGTAATGTATGATAAAGCACAGAGTTTAAAAACCTCGACGGTGCAGCCCCGATTGAGAAAGCCACACTAGGTGACCAGGTGTAGGGTGAGTGGCCATGATCTCCTTTAATAAAGGACTGCTTGGGGACTTATTTTTCACCTGAAAAATATACATTTTATGGGGAAAAAAACAGTGTCCTTACCTCCCCGGCTCCAGTGCTGGGGTCCGCTGTCCTCTGCTCCAGGTCCTGGTCTACCGATTGATTCTAGGAGCTGGAGCGGTGGACAGCGGATCCCAGCACTGGAGCCGGGGAGGTAAGTACATGTTTTGTTCACCCACCTCCTCCTTAGCATTTTGGGGGGAAAAAAAGTCTTTGCTGGGACTTCTCCTTTAAGGACCTGGGAGATCATGGTCCATACTTTCTGGAGTTTACGTACCTTCTATGATGTCAGGGAGCAGTGATGTCCCAGCATACGGATGTGAGCAGCATTGTAAGTGGATGCTGTATTTAGCTAACAATGGCCTCTGAGAAGCCCTGGTTAGTTGAATCCATTGTATTTTGGGGCATCGTATGTCAGTGACCGCTGCGCTGTGATGGTCTGTGTGAAAATTCAGGTTTATTTATTTCCTCTTTCCTTTGGCAGAGAATTGCTTTATGCAGCAGCAGTTGGAAGGAGTTGACTATCGTGTTCGATTTGCAAAAGCGTGTGATCCTGATGTGGATTATGGTGAGATCATTATAATGTTATTATTGAATGGTTTGAATAAATCTGTCGTTTCTAAAAACTTTTGACACATCATAGAGACATGTCAAAAGTTTTGATCGGTCCAGGTCTATATGTTTTGACCCGTACCGATCGGGAGAGAGACGCTGCAGTACGGTCCACTCCTGCTCTGTGTTATGGAGCCTGAATGTTTTTTTTTTTTCTTTTTCTCCTGGCTCGTTCTCTCATTCGCTACGAGACGGGCGTGAACACTCAGACCCAGACCAATCAAAACTTTTGACTAATATACGATCAGAAATAGAGGAAAAATTTATTATTTTTAACTTCTTCATGTCTGGGTTTATTTTCTCTTTTGACTACCCCCCCCCCCCCCATCTTCTAAAACTCATACCGTGTGGGATCAAGAACATTATATTTTAATAGAGCAGACTCTTCTGCGTGATACCAAATATGTTTATTTTTATATTAGTTTACATTTTTATTATTGTTTTTTTTTTGTTTTGTTTTTTTTTTAAACCTTTTTAGTTCTTTTTACACATTTTAAACTCCCTAGGGAACTTTTTATAATCAATAGTCATATTACTAATACTGATCTATGCAATACAGCTGCTCTCCAAACCAGGATAGGGTTACAGGCCTCCCAAGAGAAGGGACCTGGTCGCAATTACAACTATTGCTGCGGCCCTGCTCCTGAATGTTGGAGGGACCAGTATCCACCAGGGTTGCCATTTCTGACACTGAGGCCCTCACGTCATCACCCTACTTAGCAGTTTTCTTTGGATTCAGAGAAGAGGCCTTTCCACGTCTACTCTACTAGCCGCTCGCTCAGTGATCAGCATGTTCCTGTAAAGATTTTCCATATATATATATATTAAATTCATATAATCCTCTGAATTGACGGCATGTATTTCATTTCCAGTCTATAAGACAACACTGACCGCCATTGAGAAGGCCGATAACTATGACACCTACGTGATGACAATCAAAACAGTCATTAAACATGGTAAGTTATACACTGTGCATAATGTATGTCCTGATATATTTGTACACACAATAATGTAATAAAAAATAACATCTAAGGCCACGTTCATACAATGTGTGAAGTTTATCCCGGCCGGTACTGCAGTACTATGCGTATACACTCCGGCCGGGATTCCATTGTCTGCAGCACAATGTAAATTTTCTAATAATCACGTCCGTTGTTACAAATTGGCAACAACAGCCATGATTGATAGAAAATTTACGTTGTGTGAACGTGGCCTAATTTTATAATCTCATCTTTGTAGACCTCGTCTCCGCACCTTCCTCCCCTATAGTGCTCTGTATACAGCTTTTATATGCTTCTATGTTCCAATTTTCCAGGCACCGATGAAATTTCTACTGGACAAAAACGAAATTTTATCACTCATGCTAAATGTAGGAGGGCCTTAGACTTTAAGATAGGCCGAGACTATGTGATCTGGGGAGTGACCAAAGATCTGTGGAACACTAACACTGCATCTGGGTAAGTGATAGTAAAAAATTGTGAATTATGAATATATAGTACATGTGGAGAATGGTCAGAGCCTCCCCGTACATGGAGGAAACAAACGTTGGTGGCAGCAGAGGGGCCTGTGTCGCCCCTTACTGCTGCCATTCCTTAGAAGTACATATGATACATATAATATATTTTTAATAAATTTATATGACAAACTAATATAACTTTATTATAGAAATGTATTAAACATTTTGTTTTTATCTCCAGAGTATCCCTTTAATTGTTGGTTTACTACATCTGTCACAAAGCAATCTATACTATCAGGGTAGTGCACTACGAAAGAGAATGGACACCGGCCTTTAACAGGAGTCCATATGCCTTTGTATACTTTTTGTGGTTCCCTATGCTGTAAGAAGAGAACCCAATCCAGCAGATCCACTGACAGTAAGCTGGTGATGAATGAAGCATTGCTGACTTACTGTACAACAAGGAGCAGGAACTCTAGTCTTTTTGACAGGAGTCCTAGCTCCATTTACATGCTTTAAGCTGGCAGCTTATCTACATGACCAGCATACGCATTACCAGTCATGTCACCAGCTCTATAGAAACTATGAAGAGCAGTTTAAGGGCCACAGGGTGCCAGTATGCTGCAGTGCTGAGATCTTATGATACCACCCATCACCACCGTATATGCTACCATCAGTAAAATCTTCTAAATAGAACTCCCAAGATACAAAGTAATAGAGATATATAGTGGATTTGCTTTTTTCCTGAAATGTTCCCCAAACAAAAATGAATAGGAATTAAATGGTAATGTATGTCCCCAAATAGCATCACCCACTGGAATGTCACAAGGAAAAGTAAAATACAAATACAATGTTGACGCCACAAATCCAACATTTGTCCAGTTCTCTAGGGGTTAATGGATGATAAGCGGATATTCATAATAATTTTATTTCATGGCTTGGACTGAATCAGCACATATACAGGTGGTCCTCGGGTTCGACAATTTCGAGTTACATTGTTTCGTGGTTACAACGCTTTATTCCAACACCTTATTTAGACTTACACGGTTCCGACGTAACTCGAACGCCCTTCATTATGGCTCCCAAACGTAAGCCAGACTCTTCTGATGCCAGTGCATCAAAGAAAAGGAAGGCCATCACCATGGAGGTGAAGTTAGATAGGTGTTAGGATAGGCTAAGTGTTTACAGTACAGTACTGTATAAATGTATGATCCGTTTACAACGCCGCATAAGAACGGATCAACGACGTATGTCGAGGACCACCTGTATAGCAAAATATAAGGATGATATGCTTATACCTAGAAATTATGGACGTGTGACTCATTTAACCCTTTTGGTTCCTTTGGACCCCCTGATGAAGCCGTTGGACCCCCTGATGAAGCCGCTGTGTGAGCAAAATTCTTGTAGGGTGTAGAGAGTGTACATTCTACCATGTAGTGTCCTGTATGTATCTAGATAGCTGGTGTTCTTCCTGTTTTATACTTGTGCTTTGTATGTACATCACCTCTTTATCACCAACGGTATGTTTGAGGATTCTTATATGTGTGTGTAATGCCTCTCTGGCAATGGGTGTTGTACAATATTTGGGGGATGAATATTTGATTACCCCACCACTAGTTTTATCCGTTCCTTACAAAGTTTTGTGAATCTTGATTCATACTTTTTGGGGGAGATTTATCAAACTGGCGTAAAGTAGAATTGTCTCAGTTGCCCCTAGCAACCAAACCGATTCCACCTTTCATTTTCCAAAGAATCTGCGAGGAATAAAAAGTGGAATCTGATTGGTTGCCAGGGGCAACTGAGACAATTCCACTTTATACCAGTTTAATAAATCTCCCCCTTTATGTCTTATAAAGTAATATATTGGTCTATTTTGTCATTTTTATTCTTTCTTTACTTTTTTTTTTTTTTTTTTAACTCTTTGGTTTCCCTACAGATATTCCTACATGATAACCAAGGACACATGGATTGAGATGTGGCCGAGTGACCGGGAATGCCAGAAACCTGAATACTCTAAAGTCTGTGAAGACCTCTCCATGTTTGTAGATGAGCTGGAGATCCGCGGCTGTGTCTGATGAATTATTTCAGACACCGGCCATGTTCTTCTTTTTATATTCTTTAACAATGAATACATCAATAAAGGTTATTTCTATCCATTGGTTTCATGTCACTTCTCTTAACCTAGACTCACATTCTTCTTATTGAATTCCCATATAACATATATAGACCATTGGTTTGGGGTATAAAGAATACAGGAGATTTTATAGTGACTTCATATTGATAGCACGGTTTCATTATCAGGAATGAGAGGAAAGCAGCTACAAAAGTGTTCATCTCTGAAGGACTCTCCATGGCTTAGTATAATACCTACAGATCATTGATTTCAATGGGCACCATGTAAGGCTTTGGTTGCTATTAGAGAAATTGATTTGGATTGAATTGAATGGATTTTGGCATCTCCAAACATTATTAGATTTGGCAGACAGAACTTTACAGAGAGAGAGAATTGTAACTGTCCATACTTTACATTGTGTTTCCGGGCGCTGTTCTGTGAACAGCTTACAGAAATAATAGACATGTTCATTATTTTAACACCCGTTCTAAAGAACGGGCGTTAAAATAACAAAGTGTGAACACAGCTGGCGGCATTGCAGTGACTTCAATGCAATGGCGCTCTTGCAGAAAAGATTGGACGCTGATTCAATTTCAATCAGCGTCCGTTATTTTCTTAAAAAGAACAATGTGCAAACATAGCCCAACGGCTGTCATAGCCCAAGCAGTGTACCCTAAGGGTCAGTACTGGGCCCCCTTCTATTTATTAATGAATTTTAGGATTAAACTAACAGCAATGTTTCTATCTGTGGAGAAAACTGTCTGGCCTTCATGGAGTTAAGTATTGATGCTATGCATCCCCACTTAACTCTCTCGGGGGCCAGACTATTCAGTTTAAGGGCCATTTATTTCCCAGCCTAATACAGCACATACGGTTGCAGCAGTGTCCTGTCTCAGCTGCCAACTGATTGAGCAGGAATTGCAGAAGCCATCCCGACAGACAAGAAGTACTGTGTGTTGCGGCTTCTTAAATGTGACCCAGGAGGATAAGGATAATCCACCCTCCCTCCCAACAGAGAACAGTCTGATGCCAAGGGAGTTAAGACAATAAGACAATAAGAAAATGAAGATAAGTTGGCACTCACCATATAATAACAATGCTCCTTTGTTTGTTAGGTAAGTTAGGTAACAACACTATCATTGGGTGAGTGCCAACTTGGACTCTTTTCTTGTCGACATAAAAAGTCAATCTGGTGTCCTACCACGGGTGTTACTATTGTTTACACCCTTCAGAAAATTGTGTACTTATTGTGCAAAAATGGTGATGAAGGTAGTGATAGAGTTTTGCCACTAGATGTTGCTGTATTAGATATGGATCTGCAAACCAATGGGAATCTGTTCTTCTTCTATCCTATCATCTCTCTCTTTACTTCTTCTTTTGCACTCTTCACCCACTCACAGCGCACTTTAGATGCGCTGATTAAGGAAGTCAGATGGGTAGAGGAAGTGTGTAGGTCTTTTGTCTTGGACATTGTAGAGGAAGGATGCAAACTAGACAGCTCTCTACAGTGGTCCTCTCTGGGCCCTGGCCCTCTGCCAGGTCCCCTACTCAATTTTAGTCTGTCAGAACCCCGTATGGGTAGGAAGCAAGGCAGGACACAGCTAACAGTTTTCTTCTCAGTGACACTACACAACACTATGCAGTGTTAAATCCCTATAGGAGAGGACAAGTCAGAGACAACCTCAACCCACACCGTGGACTAGGAGAATCACAGAGAAGGACAGTATCCACATACAGCAGTAAGCTAGGAACTGATCCTCCAGATAAAGCAAAGTTGCGATAAGACTAGGAACTCTATCTCGCAGCGAGGTTGTCAGCAGGGAACCCACAGCATTCCGCTCATTCCAGGTAACAAAGTCTGGGCCTTGTGTCACCCTCTAGGATGGGTCCCCCAAATCTAGTGGGCAAAAGGTGGTGTGAAGACTAACAAGTCAATACATGAACACAAGTATTCTTCTTCTAAGTATTCTACCTCATCCTCCAACATCCCGGGAGAGCACAGTACTACTTGGGTTGAGACTCTCACGACATCCTCCTCTCTGCTACTCTGCTTCTTTGTATCTTTCAACACGATACTCAGTCAGTACGACTGTACTCCTTACTCTTTTCCTGTCGCAGATCTGGTTATCCGGTGTATTATCCAGTGCTTTATCAAGGAAACTATCAAGGGTAACTGATTATGTCAAAGAAAAGCTGTATAACTTGCTGCACACAAGAACCCTTCAAGTAAACAACCGATTATTTATGATAAAGAGTCTCTGTGATTCTTCACCCCACACCGACACTGTGTACACTACAGCCTAGGGACATTTCCCCTTTCTGTGGGTGGCAGTTCCAATAATGATAATAATAATTTTTATTAATATAGTGCCAACAGATTCCTCAGCACATACATACAAAAATAGACATTAGATGGTAGACAGAGATGAGGGAGGAGATGTAGGGAGGTGCAGCACTGTGGAGAGCCTTGTGGGTGAGCAGGAGGACTTTGTATTGTATCCTGTGTTTAATAGGGAGATAGTGTAGTGACTGGCACAGGGGGGAGGCATCAGTATAACGGCTGGCACAGGGGGGAGGCATCAGTATAGTGGCTGGACATGGAGATGAGCCTGGCCGCTGTGTTAAGAATGGACTGGAGAGGGGAGAGATTAGGAGAAGGAAGGCCGATTAGTAGGGAATTGCAGTAGTCTAGACGGGAATGGATCAGAGCGACAATAAGAGTTTTAGCAGATTCGACAGTAAGGAAGGGACGGATTTTAGAGATGTTTTTTAGAACGTGAAAGATATTTTATATGAGGAGTGAAGGACAGATCCGAGTAAAACATAACCCCAAGGCAGCAGGCTTGTTGTGTGGGGGTTATGGTCGCACCACAGACAGAGATGGAGATGTCAGGTGGGGGGCGGTTAGCAGAGGGAGGGAAGACAAGCAGCTCAGTCTTAGAAAGGTTTAGTTTTAGGAATAGGGAGGACATAGCGTTAGAGACAGCAGACAGACAGTTACCCGTGTTCTGTAGAAGAGAGGGGGTGATATCACGGGAGGAGGTATACAGCTGGGTATCATCAGCATAGAGATGGTATATAGCTGGGTGATATCACGGGAGGAGGTATACAGCTCGGTATCATCAGCATAGAGATGGTATATAGCTGGGTGATATCATGGGAGGAGGTATACAGCTGGGTATCATCAGCATAGAGATGGTATATAGCAGGGGTGATATCACGGGAGGAGGTATACAGCTGGGTATCATCAGCATAGAGATGGTATATAGCTGGGTGATATCATGGGAGGAGGTATACAGCTGGGTATCATCAGCATAGAGATGGTATATAGCAGGGGTGATATCACGGGAGGAGGTATACAGCTGGGTATCATCAGCATAGAGATGGTATATAGCTGGGTGATATCATGGGAGGAGGTATACAGCTGGGTATCATCAGCATTAAGATGGTATACAGCTGGGTATCATCAGCATAGAGATGGTATATAGCGGGGGTAATATCATGGGAGGAGGTATACAGCTAGGTATCATCAGCATAGAGATGGTATATAGCGGGGGTAAAATCACGGGAGGAGGTATACAGCTGGGTATCATCAGCATAGAGATGGTATATAGCAGGGGTAATATCATGGGAGGAGGTATACAGCTGGGTATCATCAGCATAGAGATGGTATATAGCAGGGGTGATATCACGGGAGGAGGTATACAGCTGGGTATCATCAGCATAGAGATGGTATATAGCTGGGTGATATCACGGGAGGAGGTATACAGCTGGGTATCATCAGCATAGAGATGGTATATAGCTGGGTGATATCATGGGAGGAGGTATACAGCTGGGTATCATCAGCATAGAGATGGTATATAGCTGGGTGATATCATGGGAGGAGGTATACAGCTGGGTATCGTCAGCATAGAGATGGTATACAGCTGGGTATCATCAGCATAGAGATGGTATATAGCGGGGTGATATCGCGGGAGGAGGTATACAGCTGGGTATCATCAGCATAGAGATGGTATATAGCTGGGTGATATCATGGGAGGAGGTATACAGCTGGGTATCATCCGCATAGAGATGGTATATAGCAGGGGTGATATCACGGGAGGAGGTATACAGCTGGGTATCATCAGCATAGAGATGGTATATAGCTGGGTGATATCATGGGAGGAGGTATACAGCTGGGTATCATCAGCATAGAGATGGTATATAGCTGGGTGATATCATGGGAGGAGGTATACAGCTTGGTATCATCAGCATAGAGATGGTATATAGCTGGGTGATATCATGGGAGGAGGTATACAGCTGGGTATCATCAGCATAGAGATGGTATACAGCTGGGTATCATCAGCATAGAGATGGTATATAGCAGGGGTGATATCACGGGAGGAGGTATATATATAGCTGGGCATCATCAGCATAGAGATAGTTTATAGCTGGGTAATATCACGGGAGGAGGTATACAGCTGGGTATCGTCAGCATAGAGATGGTATATAGCTGGGTGATATCATGGGAGGAGGTATAGAGCTGGGTATCATCAGCATAGAGATGGTATATAGCGGGGTGATATCACGGGAGGAGGTATACAGCTGGGTATCATCAGCATAGAGATGGTATATAGCTGGGTGATATCATGGGAGGAGGTATACAGCTGGGTATCATCAGCATAGAGATGGTATATAGCTGGGTAATATCATGGGAGGAGGTATACAGCTGGGTATCATCAGCATAGAGATGGTATATAGCAGGGGTGATATCATGGGAGGAGGTATACAGCTGGGTATTATCAGCATAGAGATGGTATATAGCTGGGTAATATCATGGGAGGAGGTATACAGCTGGGTATCATCAGCATAGAGATGGTATATAGCTGGGTAATATCATGGGAGGAGGTATACAGCTGGGTATCATCAGCATAGAGATGGTATATAGCAGGGGTGATATCATGGGAGGAGGTATACAGCTGGGTATCATCAGCATAGAGATGGTATATAGCTGGGTGATATCATGGGAGGAGGTATACAGCTGGGTATCATCAGCATAGAGATGGTATATAGCTGGGTGATATCATGGGAGGAGGTATACAGCTGGGCATCATCAGCATAGAGATGGTATATAGCTGGGTGATATCACGGGAGGAGGTATACAGCTGGGTATCATCAGCATAGAGATGGTATATAGCGAGGTGATATCGCGGGAGGAGGTATACAGCTGGGTATCATCAGCATAGAGATGGTATATAGCGGGGTGATATCACGGGAGGAGGTATACAGCTGGGTATCATGAGCATAGAGATGGTATATAGCGGGGGTAATATCATGGGAGGAGGTATACAGCTGGGTATCATCAGCATAGAGATGGTATATAGCGGGGTGATATCACGGGAGGAGGTATACAGCTGGGTATCATCAGCATAGAGATGGTATATAGCTGGGTGATATCACGGGAGGAGGTATACAGCTGGGTATCATCAGCATAGAGATGGTATAAAGCAGGGGTGATATCACGGGAGGAGGTATACAGCTGGGTATCATCAGCATAGAGATGGTATATAGCAGGGGTGATATCACGGGAGGAGGTATACAGCTGGGTATCATCAGCATAGAGATGGTATATAGCTGGGTGATATCACGGGAGGAGGTATACAGCTGGGTATCATCAGCATAGAGATGGTATATAGCAGGGGTGATATCACGGGAGGAGGTATACAGCTGGGTATCATCAGCATAGAGATGGTATATAGCGGGGGTAATATCATGGGAGGAGGTATACAGCTGGGTATCATCAGCATAGAGATGGTATATAGCTGGGTAATATCATGGGAGGAGGTATACAGCTGGGTATCATCAGCATAGAGATGGTATATAGCAGGGGTGATATCACGGGAGGAGGTATACAGCTGGGTATCATCAGCATAGAGATGGTATATAGCGAGGTGATATCACGGGAGGAGGTATACAGCTGGGTATCATCAGCATAGAGATGGTATATAGCGGGGTGATATCACGGGAGGAGGTATACAGCTGGGTATCATCAGCATAGAGATGGTATATAGCTGGGTGATATCATGGGAGGAGGTATACAGCTGGGTATCATCAGCATAGAGATGGTATATAGCAGGGTGATATCACGGGAGGGGGTATACAGCTGGGTATCATCAGCATAGAGATGGTATATAGCGGGGTGATATCATGGGAGGAGGTATACAGCTGGGTATCATCAGCATAGAGATGGTATATAGCTGGGTGATATCACGGGAGGAGGTATACAGCTGGGTATCATCAGCATAGAGATGGTATATAGCTGGGTGATATCACGGGAGGAGGTATACAGCTGGGTATCATCAGCATAGAGATGGTATATAGCTGGGTGATATCACGGGAGGAGGTATACAGCTGGGTATCATCAGCATAGAGATGGTATATAGCTGGGTGATATCACGGGAGGAGGTATACAGCTGGGTATCATCAGCATAGAGATGGTATATAGCGGGGTGATATCACGGGAGGAGGTATACAGCTGGGTATCATCAGCATAGAGATGGTATATAGCGGGGTGATATCACAGGAGGAGGTATACAGCTGGGTATCATCAGCATAGAGATGGTATATAGCTGGGTGATATCATGGGAGGAGGTATACAGCTGGGTATCATTAGCATAGAGATGGTATATAGCTGGGTGATATCGCGGGAGGAGGTATACAGCTGGGTATCATCAGCATAGAGATGGTATATAGCTGGGTGATATCATGGGAGGAGGTATACAGCTGGGTATCATCAGCATAGAGATGGTATATAGCTGGGTGATATCATGGGAGGAGGTATACAGCTTGGTATCATCAGCATAGAGATGGTATATAGCTGGGTGATATCATGGGAGGAGGTATACAGCTGGGTATCATCAGCATAGAGATGGTATACAGCTGGGTATCATCAGCATAGAGATGGTATATAGCAGGGGTGATATCACGGGAGGAGGTATATATATAGCTGGGCATCATCAGCATAGAGATAGTTTATAGCTGGGTAATATCACGGGAGGAGGTATACAGCTGGGTATCGTCAGCATAGAGATGGTATATAGCTGGGTGATATCATGGGAGGAGGTATAGAGCTGGGTATCATCAGCATAGAGATGGTATATAGCGGGGTGATATCACGGGAGGAGGTATACAGCTGGGTATCATCAGCATAGAGATGGTATATAGCTGGGTGATATCATGGGAGGAGGTATACAGCTGGGTATCATCAGCATAGAGATGGTATATAGCTGGGTAATATCATGGGAGGAGGTATACAGCTGGGTATCATCAGCATAGAGATGGTATATAGCAGGGGTGATATCATGGGAGGAGGTATACAGCTGGGTATCATCAGCATAGAGATGGTATATAGCTGGGTAATATCATGGGAGGAGGTATACAGCTGGGTATCATCAGCATAGAGATGGTATATAGCTGGGTAATATCATGGGAGGAGGTATACAGCTGGGTATCATCAGCATAGAGATGGTATATAGCAGGGGTGATATCATGGGAGGAGGTATACAGCTGGGTATCATGAGCATAGAGATGGTATATAGCGGGGGTAATATCATGGGAGGAGGTATACAGCTGGGTATCATCAGCATAGAGATGGTATATAGCGGGGTGATATCACGGGAGGAGGTATACAGCTGGGTATCATCAGCATAGAGATGGTATATAGCTGGGTGATATCACGGGAGGAGGTATACAGCTGGGTATCATCAGCATAGAGATGGTATATAGCTGGGTGATATCACGGGAGGGGGTATACAGCTGGGTATCATCAGCATAGAGATGGTATATAGCTGGGTGATATCATGGGAGGAGGTATACAGCTGGGTATCATCAGCATAGAGATGGTATATAGCAGGGGTGATATCACGGGAGGAGGTATACAGCTGGGTATCATCAGCATAGAGATGGTATATAGCGGGGGTAATATCATGGGAGGAGGTATACAGCTGGGTATCATCAGCATAGAGATGGTATATAGCTGGGTAATATCATGGGAGGAGGTATACAGCTGGGTATCATCAGCATAGAGATGGTATATAGCGGGGTGATATCACGGGAGGAGGTATACAGCTGGGTATCATCAGCATAGAGATGGTATTTAGCAGGGGTAATATCATGGGAGGAGGTATACAGCTGGGTATCATCAGCATAGAGATGGTATATAGCAGGGGTGATATCACGGGAGGAGGTATACAGCTGGGTATCATCAGCATAGAGATGGTATATAGCGAGGTGATATCACGGGAGGAGGTATACAGCTGGGTATCATCAGCATAGAGATGGTATATAGCGGGGTGATATCACGGGAGGGGGTATACAGCTGGGTATCATCAGCATAGAGATGGTATATAGCGGGGTGATATCATGGGAGGAGGTATACAGCTGGGTATCATCAGCATAGAGATGGTATATAGCTGGGTGATATCACGGGAGGAGGTATACAGCTGGGTATCATCAGCATAGAGATGGTATATAGCTGGGTGATATCACGGGAGGAGGTATACAGCTGGGTATCATCAGCATAGAGATGGTATATAGCGGGGGTGATATCACGGGAGGAGGTATACAGCTGGGTATCATCAGCATAGAGATGGTATATAGCTGGGTGATATCACGGGAGGAGGTATACAGCTGGGTATCATCAGCATAGAGATTGTATATAGCTGGGTGATATCACGGAAGGAGGTATACAGCTGGGTATCATCAGCATAGAGATGGTACTGAAAACCAAACTTACTGATGATTTGTCCGATGGGTAAAGTGTAAAGTGAGAAAAGGAGAGGGCCCAGGACTGATCCCTGAGGAACCCCGACTGTAAGGGGGAGAGAAGATGAGGTGGAGCCAGAAAGTGATACACTAAAGGAGCGGTCAGAGAGATAGGAGGAGAACCAGGAAAGAGCAGAGTCCTTGAGGCTGATAGAGCGGAGCGTGGAGAGGAGGAGCTGGTGGTCTACAGTGTCACATACTACAGATAGAGCGGAGCGTGGAGAGGAGGAGCTGGTGGTCTACAATGTCACATACAGATAGAGCGGAGCGTGGAGAGGAGAAGCTGGTGGTCTACAGTGTCACATACAGATAGAGCGGAGCGTGGAGAGGAGGAGCTGGTGGTCTACAGTGTCACATACAGATAGAGCGGAGCGTGGAGAGGAGGAGCTGGTGGTCTACAGTGTCAAAAGCTGCAGATAGATCCAGGAGAATGAGAAGTGAATGGTCACCTTTAGATTTGGCGGTGAGGAGATCATTGGAGACTTTAGTAAGGGCAGTTTCTGTAGAGTGGAGAGGACGAAAACCAGAGTGAAGGGGGTCAAGGAGAGAGTTGTCAGAGAGGTAGCAGGTTAGGCGGGAATAGACCAAACGTTCCAAGAGTTTAGAGATAAAAGGAAGATTAGAGACAGGTCGATAGTTGCAGCACAGGAGGGGTCTAGAGAGGGTTTTTTCAGTAAGGGAGTGATGACGGAGTGTTTGAAAGCCGAGGGGAAGATGTCAGAGGAGAGGGAGAGGTTGAAGATTTTAGTAAGGTAAGTAGTGACAACAGGAGAGAGAGACTGAACAAGGTGTGAGGGAATAGGGTCACTAGGGCAGGTGGTGGGGCGAGAGGAGGAGAGGAGTCTGGAGACTTCCTCCTCTGTCCTTGACTCAAAGACTGAGAGGGAAGAGGAGGAAATACAAGAGGGAATGGGATCAACACTACTTGGGGACTGGGAGGTGATCTCCTGGCGGATTGTGTCTATTTTGTCCTTGAAGTAGGATGCTAGGTCTTCAGCGCAGAGGTTAGTTACGGGTGTCTGAAGTTTGGGTTTGAGGAGGGAGTTGAGGGTATCAAAGAGGCGTTTTGGGTTATGGGAAAGAGAAGAGATCAGAGAGGTAAAGTAGGATTGCTTAGCGGAGTGAAGAGCAGAGAAGTAGCTTCTAAGCATAACCTTGTAATGTAGAAGGTTGGCTGTTGTCTTGGATTTCCTCCACAGACGTTCAGCACACCTAGAACACCGTCTAAGAAAACGAGTTCTGGATGTGTGCCAGGGTTGTGGCCGTCTGTGTCGGGCTGTTTGGGGTATAGGCGGTGCAAGTGTGTCCAGGGTGGTTTTGAGGGTGTCGTGGTATTGTTTGGCAGCCAGATTAGGACAGGAGAGGGAAGAGGTTGGGGGCAATGATGACTGTAGGGTATCTAGCAGTTGTTGGGTGTCTATAGCACGTAAGTTCCTATATGTGAGTGAGGTCGGGGTGTCAAGAGGAGGACGAGAATTTGTTATGATAAAGGAGAGGAAGTTGTGGTCAGAGAGCTCAGTGGTTAAGTTAGTAAAGTGGGAAACTGGGCAAAATCTGGAGAAGACCAGGTCCAAGGTATTCCCACCCTTGTGGGTTGGGGAGTCAGAATGCTGAGAGAGGCCAAGGGAGGAGGTTAGAGAGGCCGAAGGAGGAGGTTAGAGAGAGAAACTGAGCGGCCGATGGGGAGATTGGGTTGTTAATTGGGATGTTAAAATCGCCCATGATTAGAGCAGAAATATCAGAAGATAGAAAGTAAGGCAGCCAGGTAGAGAAGTGATCAAGAAACTTAGTAGATGACCGCGACTCTCAGGGAAAATGGACGGGAAAGTCGTACGGTGTGAACTTCAAAAGAGGAGAATGAGAGGGAGGGCTCAGGGGGAATGACCTGGTGACTCCTCCGCCATGTCTGTTATCAGGTCTAGGGGTATGAGTAAGGTGTAGGCCACCATGGGTCAGAGCGGCGGCTGAGGCTGTGTCTCACTCTTGAAGCCATGTTTCCGTAAGAGCCAGCAGGTCGAGCGATTTATTGATGAACATATCATGAACTTCTGTAAGTTTGTTACAGACGGACCGGGCGTTCCAGAGAGCACAGTTACTGGAGATCGGATCCGGCAATCAGCGGATCCTGACCAGGTTATGGGGGTTTCTGAAGGAGGTAGGAGAAGAGAAGCTGTTAGTGAAAGAGGGAGGACTGGGGTTAGGAGAATGTCTCCCGCTGCAAGAAGGAGGAGGATTGTAAGAGATAGTCAGGGCCGGCCTTTGGGGTGTGCGACCTGTGCGCTTGCACAGGGCGCATCACCCCCGGCCAGCAGGGGGGCGCTAAGGCAGAGAGACAGCTGTGCAGCTGTCTTTCTGCCCGAGCGCTTCTCTAGCTGGCTGCCCGGCGCCCTCCTCCTGAGGTGGTTCCTCCCGGGCTCCCCCCTGCCTCCACCTAGGCGCCGCATACTGTACTATTAAGCTTGTGACCTTGCGGTCACAAGCTTGATAGGACAGTACGCCTACAGCTGATGCGCGCTCCCCGGGATTCCCCAGGAGAGCACGCATCAGTGACCTCAGCGTCAGCCGGCGTCTTTGTACTTCCGGCACAGGGAGGAAGTACCGGCCCTGGCGCTCGTGAGGTCACTGGAGCGTGCAGTGCCAGGACATGCTCAGGGAGCGCGCATCGGCCGGGGGTGATACAGAAGACGGGAGCCGCGTCTGGGGAGCGAGGTGTCAGGTGAGTTATGTGCTTTGTTTTTTTTTAACCTGCGCAAGGGGGGAGACAACAGAAGGGGGGAATCTATAAGTGGGGGACAACAGAAGGGGGCAATCTATAAGGGGGGAGAAAACAGAAGGGGGCAATCTATAAGGGGGGAGAAACTAGAAGGGGGCAATCTATAAGGGGGGAGAAAACAGAAGGGGGCAATCTATAAGGGGGGAGACAGCAGAAGGGGGTAATCAATAGGGGGGTAATCTATAAGGGGGGAGACAACAGAAGGGGGTAATCAATAGGGGGGGTAATCTATAAGTGGGGGACAACAGAAGGGGGCAATCTATAAGGGGGAGACAACTGAAGGGGGCAATCTATAAGGGGGGCAACAGAAGGGGCAATCTATAAGGGGGAAACAACAGAAGGGGGCAATCAATTGGGGGGTAATCTATAAGGGGGGAGACAACAGAAGGCAATCTATAAGGGGGGAGACAACAGAAGGGGGCAATCTATATGGTGGGGGCACCTGTAAGAGAGGACAGCATGGAGGGCATATACTATAGGGGGACTACACAGAGGGGGGTTCTCAAGGAGATGCACATAGGGCCATATATAGGGAAGACTGAACAAGGGGCCATCTATAAGGAAGCTACACAGAGGGGGGGGGGTATATACTACAAGGGCATCACATACAGTCAGCCTACCCACTAAATGAGGGGGTAAAGGGGCCAATACAGATGTGCAGTTTGATAAGGATGGTGTTAGAGTGTGGAGCCTAATATGTCTGTCTGGCAGATTCTGTGGATTCGTGGCTCGGAGAAGTTCTCATAATGGCCCAGGGCAGATGGAGAAAGAAAAAAAGAAGAAAATGAATGAGGAACAACTCTAATCAGAGAGTCCCCTGTGAGTCACCTGATGTAACTGCTGATGTATATGGTGTACAGAGCCTGTGTAGGGCTGGGTCTACCTCTATATGACTGTATAAGGTGATAGTGATCTGTGTACAGTGGATTATTCAGTAGTGGCAGTGGTGTTAGTCAGTATGTAGTGATGTTAGTCAGTAGTGGTGGAATTATTTGTTACTTGTAATTTGGTACTGTGTTTTATTGGTCTCAGTATACAGGATTTGGTCAGCAACAATATGGTGGTGATGGTAGTGGTTGTGGTGTGGCGGTAATATTTCCCCCCTATATACTGGTAATATTGGTCTCAGTATACAGGATTTGGTCAGTAACAGTATAGCGTGTGTGTATGTGTATATATATATATATATATATATATATATATATATACCCCCAATAGCATCGCTTGGTCGAGGAAAGGACCCAAGTTGACCTCTTGCACCAGGGCCCAAGAGACATTGCCTATGCCCCTGGTCTGTGCACAGTCAGGGCAGCTGTTTCTCTGCCCGAGCGCTGTCCCACTAGCTGGCTGCCCTGCTCCAGTATCCCCCCACAGCTGCCGTGGTCCCTGTGGGTCAGATTCAGGAACATACGGCAGCAGCCTCTGCCATCTGAGAGTGAGCCCTGCTGTAACTGCTCCTAGCACAGCCGCCCCTTCCCCTCCTTCCCCCAGGTCCTATACAGGGAAGCTCTTCTGTCCTGGTGCAGCTGGTGTTATATTACACTGCTGGGTAGTCGGGACAAGAGGAGAGAGCAGGAAGTCAGCAGCAGCATGAGGCGCCCAGTCCTGTCAGCAGCTGCTGCATTATCCACAACCAGCTGCCAGCTAGATGTATGTAAGTGCAAGTATATGTATATAGAATGTACATAGTGTGTGTACTGTTATATAATGTATAGTCAATGTGTAGGTTTGTGTGTACTGGAGGTTTATATATGAATAATGTGTGTTTAACCCCTTAACGACATCGGGCGTAAACTTACGCCCTCGCGCCCTGGTACTTGGCGCATCAGGGCGTAAATTTACGCCCGATGTTTCCCCGATCGCTGCGTGTTCACACACAGCGGTCGGGGAAGATGGCCTGCTATAAATCATAGCAGGCCATCTTAGCTTCACGGCACGGGGGGTGGTTAACACCCCCCGTGCTTACGATCGCCGCTATAGGCTGATCAATTCAGATCAGCCAATAGCGGCGATCGGAACCTTTCCGGGTCATCGGCGACCCGATGACCCGGAAAAAAATGGCGGTCGGTGCTGTCCGAGGACGGCACCGACCGCCATTACTGTAAAAAGTAATGGTGATCGCCGTGCCACCGGCCCGATCGCCGTGAACGGCCGGCCGGTACCGGCCGGCCATTCACGGCGATCGGGCCGGTGGCACGGCGATCAGAGTCCCACAATATAGTAAATACCTGCCCTGGACCCCTCAGCTAGGTAGCCGAGGGGTCCAGAGCAGGTATTTGTACATTACTCACCTGTACCGGGCTCCTGATCGGCGTCTTCCGGGTTCGCGGCATCCTCGTCTTCGTTCGGGTCTTCGGCTTCTTCCGTGACGTCACGTTCGGCTTCTCTCGGCTATTTTCGGCTCCAGCGTCGGCTCTTTCCGTATTTTGCGCTCTGCTGCCCTCTAGCGGCTGATATGTGTAATACACTTATCAGCAGCTACAGGGATGTTCAAATGTAGAAAAATTTTTTTTTTTTTTTTTTCAAATTTTTTTTTTTCTATTTTCCGCACCCTATCGCCGCTGAGTGTTGATCAGCATCGCACGAAAGTGCGCTGCTAATCAGCAACTCCTCCTTTTTGGCGTAGGGTGTTTTTTTTCTATATTCTACTGCCACGGTCTGCTTATAAGTGCCGCACATAAGTGCGGCATTTATCAGCAACTCCTTTGTTGGCGTAGGTTTTTTTTTTATACTTACTGTAAAAAAACACGTAAAAAACACTACATTACACCACACTACATTGAATAAAGTTTGACACTACACCACTACATACCCCATATACCAATCCCCGTATAAAGATGGCCCCCAGGGTGTTTTCGGCGTCAGAGGGATACGTTATTATTACCTCCGACACCGAAACAGCCAGTGAGGATGAATGGGGGGTCCTTCGTTCCTCCATTCATCCTCATCATCCTCATCCTCCAATGACGTATCTGGGGGTAGCGTAGCGTACGCTGCCCCCCAGACACATCTTTTCCGCCAGTACCGTCCCAATAAGAGATGACGGTATGGTGTGAAATTCTACAAACTCTGTGAGCGTACCTCAGGGTACACTTACAGATTTAGGGTACGTGCACACTGCGGAATGGCGAAGGATAACCCTTTGTGCATTCCACAGCTGGCACCCACCGGCGGACTGATGCGGGCATGTGTCTCCACCCCTGTCATAGAATCCATTCTATGCACGGGCGGATTCCATCGTCCATCCAAAGAATGAACACGTTGGACGGAGAGCGGAATCCGCCCGTGCATAGAATGGAGTCTATGACACGTGTGGAGACGTGCGCCTGCATCAGTCCGCCGGTGGGTGCCAGCTGTGGAATGCACGAAGGGTTATCTGTCGCGATTCCGCAGTGTGCACGTACCCTTAGAGTGTATGTAGGAAGGGACACCCGAATCCAGCCCCCAGATGCCCCCCTCCCCCCCATCCTCGGAGTTAGTGGGAAGATCGTCCGGGAACTGATCTTCCCACTGCTGGATAAAGGTCACCACCTGTACGGGGATAACTTTTATACCAGCGCCCCCTCCTCTGGTCTCTCGCTGCCCTGTAGCTTGCGGCACGATCCGAACATATCAGAAGCAGTAATAGCGCCCTAATATTTAGCAGCCATGGAGCGGACCCAGCACTTCTGGATATGAAGGACCCCGTATCGCACCAGGGCAACATTTTCCAGGTGACGTCCCCCACACTGGAGAACGGGAGACCCCAGAAGAAGTGCAGAGTGTGGTGTAACAGGGGGATCAGGAAGGACGCCATTTTCCCGTGTGACACCTGTCCTGATCCCCCCGGCCTCTGCATACTGGATCGCTCCAAGGTGCACCACACGTCACTGGGGTTCTACATTATCTAAATTCTGTCCCTTATTCCTATTTCAGGGGTCACGTTGATCCGGGGATTATTCTGATCGCCATTATGGAGTCAGGAAGGAATTTTTCCCCAGTGATGAGGCTACTGTCGTCTGCCTTAAGAGGGTTTTTTGCTTTCCTCTGGATCAACACAGATTGAGTTTGATGGACACCTGTCATTTCCAACCTTATAAACTAATAATTGGCCTAATACCCCCAAATAAATTAGAATTGTCCCTTTTCCCCAGCTAAGTAGGTATGGCCGCCATTTCCATTAGAGGATGCCATGTCGCAATTACAAAGCCTCTGTGCGGCCAGGACAGTAGAAACCCCCCACAAGTGACCCCATTCTGGAAACTACACCCCATAAGGAATCTAAGAAGGGGGGCAGCGGGGATATGGCCCCCTGGTGACGGCCACATTTGGGACGTGAAAATGAAAAAAATTGTATTTTTTATTTTCTCGGCACATGTTCTACGTAAGTGCCCGTCACCAGTGGGGTCCATATGCTCACTGCACCCCTTGTTAGATTCCTTATGGGGTGTAGTTTCCAGAATGGGGTCACTTGTCGGGGGTTTCTACTGTCCTGGCAGCACAGGAGCTTTGTAATTGCGACATGGCCTCCATCCTCCATTCCAGCCTCTAAATGGCGCTCTGTCCCTTTGGTGACTTGCCCTGTGCCCATATGGCACATTATGTCCACATGTGGGGTATTTTCGTACTCAGGGGACACTACCCTACACGTTTTGTGTTCATTTTCTTTTTTAACCCCTTGTGGAAATGGAAAAAAATCAAGGCTAGACCAACATTTAGTGTAATTTTTGTAAAATTTTTACTCTAAATCATTAATCTTGTCATGTTTTTTCATTTTCACAAGGGGTTAAAAGATAAAAAAAAAACATTTAATGTGTAGAGCAATTTCCCCTGAGTACGGAAATACCCCACATGTGGACATAAAGCGCCATGCGGGTGCAGGGTAAGCCTCCGAAGGGAAGAAGCGCCATTTGGTTTTTGAAGGCTGGATTTGGATGGAATGGATTTCGAGGGGCCATGTTGCATTCAAAAGGCCCCTGTGTTGCCAAGACAGTTGAAACCCCCCACAAGTGACCCCATTATGGAAACTGCACCCCTCAAGGAATGTAACAAGGGGTGTAGTGAGCATATGGACCCCACTGGTGACGGACACAAATGTGGAACAATGTGGCGTGAAAATGAAATATTACATTTTTTACACTATAATGTTGGTTTAGCCTTGAATATATCATTTTCACAAGGGGTTAAAAGAGGAGAAAAAAAACAAAATGTGTAGAGCAATTTCCCCCGAGTCCGTAAATACCCCACATGTGGACATAAAGCGCCATGCGGGTGCAGGGTAAGCCTCCGAAGGGAAGGAGCACCATTTCGTTTTTGAAGGCTGGATTTGGATGGAATGGATTTCGAGGGGCCATGTTGCATTCAAAAGGCCTCTGTGTTGCCAAGACAGTTGAAACCCCCCACAAGTGACCCCATTATGGAAACTACACCCCTCAGGGAATGTAACAAGGGGTGTAGTGAGCATATGGACCCCACTGGTGACGGGCACAAATGTGGAACAATGTGGCGTGAAAATGAAATATTACATTTTTTACACTATAATGTTGGTTTAGCCTTGAATTTATCATTTTCACAAGGGGTTAAAAGAGAAAAAAACACACAATATGTGTAGAGCAATTTCCCCCGAGTCCGTAAATACCCCACATGTGGACATATAGCGCCATGTGGGCGCAGGGCAAGCCTCCGAAGGGAAGGAGCGCCATTTGGATTTTGGAGGTTGGATTTGGCTAGAATGGATGATGAACGCCATGTCGCATTTACAGAGCCCTCCTGCTGCCAAAACACTGGAAACCCCCCACAAGTGACCCCATTCTGGAAACTGCACCCCTCAAGGAATCTAACAAGGGGTGCAGTGAGGATATGGACCCCTTGATGACGGGCACATTTGTGCCATGAAAGTGAAAAAATGAAATTTTTCCCTTTCACGTCACATTGTTCCACATTTGTGCCCGTCACCAGTGGGGTCCATATGCTCACTGCACCCCTTGTTAGATTCCTTGAGGGGTGCAGTTTCCAGAATGGAATCACTTGTGGGGGGTTTCCAGTGTTTTGGCAGCACGAGGGCTCTGTAAATGCGACATGGCCCTTGAAATCCTTTTCAGTGAAATTCAGCTTCCAAAAGCCAATTGGCGCTCCTTCCCTTTGGAGGCTCGTCCTGTGCCCCCTTGGCACTCTATCGCCACATGTGGGGTATTTCTGTACTCGGGAGAAACTGCGCTACACATTTTTTGTCTTTTTTTGCCTCTTATCCCTTTAAGAAAATGAAAAATTGAAGGCTAGAACAACGTTTTAGTGTAAAAAATAAATTTTTCTTTTTTCACGCCATATTGTTCGGAAAATCTGTGAAGCACCTGTGGGGTCCAGATGCTCACCGCACCCCTTGTTACATTCCTTGAGGGGTGTAGTTTTCTAAATGGTGTCCCTTTAGGGGTGTTTTTTAGGTTTTGACACCCCAGAGCCTCTGCCAACCTGAAGTGGTACAGTCAAAAATGACCAAATATAACGGAGGCGTTGAAATTCACTAGGCGCTCCCTTATATCTGAGGCTTGTGGTTGCGTCAAATAGCGCAATAGGGCCACATATGGGGTATTTCTATAAACTGCAGAAACGGGGCAATAATTATTGGGGTGCATTTCTCTGGTAATAGGTTTATAATTATGAAAAATATTGGATTACAATAAAATCTCTGCACAGAAAATTAAAATTTTCAAATTCCTTACACACTTGGCTTTTATTTCTGTGACTCCCCTAAAGGGTTAAAACACTTTCTGGATATGCTTTTGCAGAGTTTGGGGGGTGCAGTTTCTGAAATGGGGTGCTTTGTGGGGCTTTCTAACATACAGGCCCCTCAAATACACTTTAAACCTGAACAGGTCCCTAAAAATATCTGATTTTGAAATTTTACTGAAAATTTGGAAATTTGCTGCTAATGTTTTAAGCTCCCTATTGTCTAAAAAAAATGAAAGATCGTTTAATAAATGCCGCCAACATAAAGTAGACATGTTGCTAATGCTATTTAATATATAATTTATGTGGTATAACCACTTTCTGTATACGCAAAGAAGTTTCAAAGTTGGAAAAATGCATTTTTTCACATTTTTTAACATTATTTGGGTTTTTTTCATAAAGATTTGTTATGAGTATCGACTCCAATTTACCAGAAATGTAAAGTACAATATGTCACGAGAAAACAATCTCAGAATCAGCCGGATAGGTAAAAGCATCCCGAAGTTATTAATGACTAAAGTGACACTGGTCATATTCATAAAATTTGTCTCTGTCATTAAGGCCATTTCAGGCTCTGTCCTTAAGGGGTTAAATATGTGTGACATTGTATATGTGTGTACTATATAATGTGTAGGTGTGCATGTGTGTGTACTGGATACTACTTCCCCCTCCAGCCATACACACAACTACTACATGGCTGGGGAAGGTAGTAGTTGTGTGTATGGCTGGGTAAGTAGTAGTTGTGTGTATGGATGGTGGGGGTAGTAGTTGTGTATGTGGCTGGTGGGGGTAGTAGTTGTGTGTATAGCTGGTGGGGGTAGTAGTTGTGTGTATGGCTGGCGAGGGTAATAGTTGTGTGTATGGCTGGCGAGGGTAATAGTTGTGTGTATTGCTGACGGGGGTAGTAGTTGTGTGTGGCTGGGTGAGTAGTAGTTGTGTGTATGGCTGGGGGAGGTAGTAGCTGTGTGTATGGTTGGGGGAGGTAGTAGCTGTGTGTATGACTGGGGGAGGTAGTAGCTGTGTGTATGGCTGGGGGAGGTAGTAGCTGTGTGTATGGGTGGGGGAGGTAGTAGCTGTGTGTATGACTGGGGGAGGTAGTAGCTGTGTGTATGGCTGGGGGAGGTAGTAGCTGTGTGTATGGTTGGGGGAGGTAGTAGCTGTGTGTATGACTGGGGGAGGTAGTAGCTGTGTGTATGGCTGGGGGAGGTAGTAGCTGTGTGTATGGCTGGGGGAGGTAGTAGTTGTGAGTATGGCTGGGGGAGGTAGTAGTTGTGTGTATGGCTGGGGGAGGTAGTAGTTGTGTGTATGGCTGGGAGGGTCGGGTGATGGGTGTTGGATGTCGTCTGGAGGAGTGGGAGGCTGTAGGAGCTTTATGTCACCATGGGGGGGGGGGGGGGCGCCGAAAAAATATGGCTGGGAGGGTCGGGTGATGGGTGTTGGATGTCGTCTGGAGGAGTGGGAGGCTGTAGGAGCTTTATGTCACCATGGGGGGGGGGGGGGGGGCGCCGAAAAAAGTTTTGCACAGGGCGCCATCTACCTTAAGGCCGGCCCTGGAGATAGTAGATGGTTTAGTGACTTATGAGGACGGTTTCTGTGCTGCACCTTGAAGAAACAAAGGTGATGGGGGTTCAGGAAGGTAAAGAGTGAGTGTGAACAGTACATGGGTGACGGAAGGAGAGAGGGGCTGATGTCGACAGAGTCCACAGGGGGAATGGGCGGGGATAGGTCTGTAGACATAGGATTAGCAGGTATAGAGAGATAAACAGCATGATGAGAGTAGTAAAAGTTAAGTAGTTAGTAGGTCTATGGAATACATGTACAGTACTCACTGGTTTTTCCTCAGAGGTTTCTTATGGTTTCCTTCTGGTTTAATTCTGGTCTAATTCTAAAGTGGTCACTTATGAGGTCACCTGCGATGGAGCGAACGATGGAGTATTCAAAAGACCAGTGGTCAAAAGACCAGTGTGCCCACTCTTATAGTTCTATGGCTATGATTAACTGACTCCAAAAGGCTGAAGTCACGATAGTCCGGGAGGGTCACTACACCACTCTGGCCATCCGTGACTTCACTATCCCAAGGGACCCCGTAGCAGCTCGGCAGGACACTGTCCACAGGGGAAAAGGGTACAACCAGCCTTCGAAAATAAAAGCAGGGGTGCCACCACATCTGTGTGCCTCACTGGCACTGGCGTCACGAAGTAACATCCTAAGGCCGGCTGTATCTCGGCCAACCACCACCGGAGTGGCGTCACACGCTACCATCTAGCAAGTGACCGGCCAATGCTCCGACACAACATCACTGGGGATCACCAGCACGTCCACAACGGTCAATACTACAGGTTTTTGTCATGTAAAAAAAGAAAAAAAAAATCTGACGAAGAGGAATCATATCAGAACATTTTCCACCCTCATTATCAATAGACAGTTGTATTTTGGTGCTGAAATAAAGGCCGTCCAGAAAGTCATTTTCTATTGTGGGAGCATAGCCTTAATGTCACCTATAGGCTATGTTCCTACAATGTCGTTTTTTTGGCTGTTTGAGTCCAAATGACGGCTGTTATTTCCTAATGACTGCCGACATTTGTACGATTTGAGCTCAAATGGCTAAAAAAATGGCTATGCATGGGCAGATTCCACATTCGGATTGCGGAATCGGCCCAGTCATAGAATAGTGTCTATGGAGCCAGCGGGTTCTTTTGGTGATGCAAATTGTTGGCTTTGGGCCAAACATACCTTTTTTTAAAGGGGTTGTCCAGTGAAAATCTTTTTCTTTTAAATCAACTGGTGTCAGAAAGTTATATAGATTTGTAATTTACTTCTATTAAAAAAATCTCAAGGCTTCCCATACTAATCAGCTGCTGTATGTCATGCAGGAAATGTTTCCTTTTCAATCTGTCACAGTGCTCTCTGCTGACATCTCTGGCCGAGACAGAAAGGATCCAGAGCAGGAGAGTTATTCTATGGGGATTTATAGAAAACTGAGACAAAGTTCCTGTCTCGGCCAGAGATGTCAGCAGAGAGCACTGTGTCAGACTGAAAAGAAAACAACATTTCCTGCTGGACATACAGCAGTTGATAAGTACTGGAAGACGAGATTTTTTAATGGAAGTAAATTACAAATCTATATGACTTTCTGACACCAGTTGATATGAACGAAAAAGATTTACGCTGGACAACCCCTTTAAGTTCATCCTTCAACTGTTTCCCACAGGCTTCTGGCAGACTTGATGTAGGTTTTAGCAAAACATAGCAAAGCATGAATGTTCTTTGTCAGTAAAGACTTCCACTTTGCCTCCCTACCACACAACCCAGACATATGAAGAAACGGGAGGTTGTAGAAACGGGAGGGTGCAGTACACAACCAGGACTTGCTAGAAATTCCTGCAACTCCTGTAATGTTGCTGTAGCTTCTTCACAGCTTCTGGACCAAATCTTTTCGTATCTTTTCATCAATTTTTGAGGGACGTCCTGTTCTTGGTAAAGTCACTTGTGCCCGATTTTAGGCACCTTCTGATGACGTCTTCACTGTGTTCATTGGTATAACTAATGCGTTGTACCCTTCTCGTGGCTGTTGCAGTTTAAGGCTATGTTCACACTACGTAAGTCTCCGGACGTAGCGCGTTCCGTGAATAAGCGGCCGGAGATTTACGTAGTTTGCGTACAATGGAAAGTATACGATCTATGGCTGCACAGTTCACACTACGTAAGAACTTACGCCCGGATTGTGCGCAGCGCCGTAAAAAATTAGCCAGACCATTGTTTGAGGACGGAAATGCTGTAACTTACGGCCGTAGCGTAACATGCGGTCCCGTACGTAGTGGTGATTTCTTCTTTTTTCCACTTTTCTTTGCCGATCCAAAAGGTTCTGTGGGGTGTCCGGGGCTAGCCCAAGATTTCCAACTAAAAGACCGCTGTCAGATAGCTACGTAGGATGCTCGGGAAGCGTAAGTAGACTACGGGCGTAAGTTCGCGGTCCGTACGTAGCCGGCCGCAACTAGCGAAAAATCCCGGCCGGAAATTAACATGTATATGTCCGGCCGCGAAAATATGCGGCCGGACATATACGTAGTGTGAACATAGCCTAAAATTTAGATCCTTTGATGTGCTGTAACTATTGGAGACTTTCTGTTTTAAAATACAACTAGAACAGCTCCCAAAACAGCTGAGCTTTATATACAGTTAAAGTGTGTGTTTGGTCGGGACCCTTTTTTGCCATTGCCCGGGGAAGGTGTGGGTGAAAACAATTCTATCCACTTACCTCCCTGGCTCCAACGTTGCCGCCCGCATTCCACCTTTTTCTGGTTCCAGGCATGCGCCCACTTCCAAGTGTTGGGATGTCTCAGGCCCGCTTAGCTATTTAGCGGATGTGGTGGTGTCTGCCTTGCGCCACACTGAATGGCTGAGCCCCCGGTCGGGGATGGTTCTCCTCCTGACAGTGAGTGATTATTGTCAGTGTGTCCGTCAGGCTGCTGGAAGTTGTAAGATAGAGGTGGACTGTGTAAGAGAAAGCACAGAGCCCCCCCCACCCACCCTCTCTGGTGCTGATGTTTTATTGTAAGTTTATGCCTTTTTGGCCAATATCTGTGCCCCTCTCCCCCTGCAGCATGGTTGTTTTTCTCTTTCATCTCCCCCCTAAGCAGCCACATACAAGACATGTATCCCACCTGTGCAGCCACATACAGTACATGTATCCCACCTGTGCAGCCACATACAGTACATGTCCCCCACCTGTGCAGCCACATACAGTACATGTCTCCCCCCTAAGCAGCCACATACAGTACATGTCTCCCACCTGTGCAGCCACATACAGTACATGTCTCCCACCTGTGCAGCCACATACAGTACATGTATCCCACTTGTGCAGCCACATACAGTACATGTCTCCCACCTGTGCAGCCACATACAGTACATGTATCCCACTTGTGCAGCCACATACAGTACATGTATCCCACCTGTGCAGCCACATACAGTACATGTCTCCCACCTGTGCAGCCACATACAGTACATGTCTCCCACCTGTGCAGCCACATACAGTACATGTCTCCCACCTGTGCAGCCACATACAGTACATGTATCCCACTTGTGCAGCCACATACAGTACATGTATCCCACCTGTGCAGCCACATACAGTACATGTCTCCCACCTGTGCAGCCACATACAGTACATGTCTCCCACCTGTGCAGCCACATACAGTACATGTATCCCACCTGTGCAGCCACATACAGTACATGTATCCCACTTGTGCAGCCACATACAGTACATGTCTCCCACCTGTGCAGCCACATACAGTACATGTATCCCACTTGTGCAGCCACATACAGTACATGTATCCCACCTGTGCAGCCACATACAGTACATGTATCCCACCTGTGCAGCCACATACAGTACATGTCTCCCACCTGTGCAGCCACATACAGTACATGTCTCCCACCTGTGCAGCCACATACAGTACATGTCTCCCACCTGTGCAGCCACATACAGTACATGTCTCCCACCTGTGCAGCCACATACAGTACATGTCTCCCACCTGTGCAGCCACATACAGTACATGTATCCCACTTGTGCAGCCATATACAGGACATGTCCCCAACTGTGCAGCCACATACAGTTTATGCCTTTTTGGCCAATATCTGTGTCCCCCTCCACCCTGCAGCATGGTTGTTTTTCTCTTTCATCTCCCCCCTAAGCAGCCACATACAAGACATGTCTCCCACCTGTGCAGCCACATACAGTACATGTCTCCCACCTGTGCAGCCACATACAGTACATGTCTCCCACCTGTGCAGCCACATACAGTACATGTATCCCACTTGTGCAGCCACATACAGTACATGTCTCCCACCTGTGCAGCCACATACAGTACATGTATCCCACTTGTGCAGCCACATACAGTACATGTATCCCACCTGTGCAGCCACATACAGTACATGTCTCCCACCTGTGCAGCCACATACAGTACATGTCTCCCACCTGTGCAGCCACATACAGTACATGTCTCCCACCTGTGCAGCCACATACAGTACATGTCTCCCACCTGTGCAGCCACATACAGTACATGTCCCCAACTGTGCAGCCACATACAGTACATGTATTTCACCTGTGCAGCCACATACAGTCAGTGGCGGTCTTTGGCACCAAGCACCCCAAGCGATCGCTTGGGGCCCCCAACATCCAGGGGGGCCCCGCTCTTGTGCTCAAGACCGCTGGACAGGGCCGCTGCCCCGCTCACTGCTGCCATCTGAACTGTAACTATGAGCCCTTGTAATGAGCACTCATAGTTACATGCGGCAGCACTGACAGGGCGGGAGACATTGGCTCCCTTCCTGTCAGTCACTCTTGTGGCCGCAGGAAGGGTTTTCCCTGCGGTCACAAGTGGCAGCTTTGTCCTTGTGGTGTCGGCGCTCCAGTGACATAACTGGAGCATCAGCGCCAGAACAAGGGGAGTGCGGCCTCTTGTGAACGCAGGGAAAACCCTTCCTGCGGCCACAAGAGTGAAGAGAAGAGGAGACGCCCGGACCCAGGTGAGTATAAGTGTTTGTTTTATTGTGTTATATACTATATGGGAGGGGGAGCACACAGGGGTCTGTTTAACTGGGGGAGCCCACATAGGGGGTCTATATAAATGGGGGGAGCACACAGGGGGCTATATAACAGGGGGAGCACACAGGGGGGCTATAGACTACTGGGGCTTCACAGAGGGGTCTATATACTACTGGGGGCAACACACAGGGGGTCTATATACTACTTGGGGCAGCAGAATGGGGTCTATATACAACTTGGAGAGCACACAGGAGGTCTATATCCAAGTGGGGGAGCACACAGGGGGGCTATATACTACTGGGGGAGCACACAGGGGTCTATATACTACTGGTGGGGCACACAGGGGGTCTATATACTACTGGGGGAACATACAGGGGGTCTATATACTACTTGTGAGGCACACAGGTGGTCTATATATAACTGGGGGAGCACACAGGGGGCTGTATACTACTGGGGCAGCACACAAGGGGTCTATATAATACTGGTGGGGCACACAGGGGGTCTATATACTACTGGAGGAGCACACAGGGGTCTATATCCAAGTGGGGGAGCACATAGGAAGTCTATATCCAAGTGGGGGAGCACACAGGGGGGCTAAATACCCCTGAGGGAGCACACAGGGGGCCTATATACTAGTGGGGCAGCACACAGGAGGTCTATATACTTCTGGGGGAGCACACGGGGGGGGGCTATATATAACTGGGGGAACACACAGGGGTGTTTATACTACTGGGGGAAGCAAACAAGGGGTATATACTATTGGGGGCAGCACACAAGGAGTGTATATTACTGGCGGTAGCGCACAAGGGGTGTATACTACTGGGGGCAACACACAGCGGTCTATTGTTTTGGAACGCGTGACGAGGTGGGGGGGCAGACATAACTTTGCTTGGGGCCCCAGAAATGCCAAGACCGCCCCTGCATACAGTACATGTATGCCACTTGTGCAGCCACATACAGTACATGTATCCCACCTGTGCAGCCACATACTGTACATGTATGCCACTTGTGCAGCCACATACAGTACATGTATCCCACCTGTGCAGCCACATACAGTACATGTCTCCCACCTGTGCAACCACATACTGTATCTCCATCCCTGGTCATTGCAGTGGAATCTAAATGTACTGAACAAGGTCTGTCAGTGGTTTCTATGACTTCTGCCTTATTTCTACTGTATATTTACTATTTCTTAACTCTATTCCTTTGTTTGCTGTAATCTGCATAATCCTCTCATTTCTACTTTCTCTCTATCCTCTATTGTGCAATGGTCTTCTATGGAGCTGGATGGTTTCCCGGCAGGATTTATTTTGTAATAGACGTTCCTGGACTAGTCAGGCCGCTGGTTATTTACATAGCTCAGCCCTTATATCTCTCCTGTTACTTATTACAGAGACTGCTGGGTCGGGTGGGGGAGCACAGGCTAAATACCTATATAACCTCCTCCATGTCTCCAGCATAGCACATACCCCAGGAGGCATCATGGGGTGCAGAGCTCTGTGTCTCATTCTACTATATGGCCTCATTGGGACCTACGCACAGCCACAGTGAGTATAACCTGCACCCACATCCCTAATGGCTTCTCTCTTCCCTCTCGGCCTTGACTGATTGATCTCTATTTATACCAAAATATGGGAAATCTATTCATCAAGACCGGTGGGGCAAGAAGTTGTTGCCAGGGAACACCCCATAGTTTTGCTTTGTGGCCCATTTATTTTCCCTGTGGATTAGAACCAAGTTGCAAAATAACCAAACTGAGGACAGGAGAGGCGCTGTTTCTAAAGAAAGCAGAAAGCACGTTTTCCTAAGCCTGGATCACCCTGGGTACTTAGCAACTTTTAGTGAAGGTCCGCTTACTGAGGTCTATTGTCAGGTGAAGGTGCGAGCTGAACATCAGTAGGAAACTTGTTTTGTTACTTTACACAAACGTTCAACTATTTACATACAGAATTGATGCTTATTAGTGGGAAAACTGGCAGTATTTCTCTCTCACCAGCCCTTTAAAATTAGGTACAAAGACGGTGACTGCCCCCAGTAAAATATAGCCCCAATGCGCTCCATCAGTAGTATATAGCCCCCCTGTGCACTCTCCCCCAGTAGTATATTGCCCCCCTGTGCACTCGCCCAATAGTATATAGCCCCCATGTGTGCTCTCCCCCAGTAGTATATAGATCCCTGTGTGCTCTCCACAGTAGTATATAGCCCCCCTGTGTGCTCTCCACAGTAGTATATAGCCCCCGTGTGCTCTCCACAGTAGTATATAGCCTACCCTGTGTGCTCTCCCCCAATATTATATAGCCCCCTGTGTGCTCCCCCAGAAGTATATAGACCCCCTGTGCGCTCACGAAGTAGTATATAGACCTGCGTGCTCTCCCCAGTAGTATATAGCCCCCCTGTGCGCTCCCCCAGTAGTATAAAAAACCCCTGTGCTCTCTCCCACAGTAGTATATAGCCACCCTGTGCGCTTCCCCAGTAGTATATAGCTCTTGTGTCCTCTCCCCCCCAGTAGTATATAGCCCCCCTGTGCGCTCTCCCCAGTAGTATACACGCCCCTGAGCGCTGTCCCGCTGTAGTATATATCCTCCCTGTGCGCACTCCCCCTGTAGTATAAAGCCCGCATGTGCGCTTTCCCCCTGTAGTATATAGACCCCTTGTGCGCTCTCCCACTGTAGTATATAACCCCCCTGTGCACTATCCTCCTGTGTGTTCTCCCCTAGTAAAATATAGTCCACGTGTGCACTCTCCCCCTGTAGTATATAGCCCCCCTATGCACACTCCCCCTCCCATGTAGCCCCCCTGTGGGCTCTACCCCAATAGTATATAGCCCCTCCTGTGCACTTTCCCCCTGTAGTATATAGCCCCCCTGTACAATTTTCCCCAGTAGTATATAGCCGCCCTGTGCGCTCTCTTCCTGTAGTATATAGCCCCAGTGTGCACTCTCCCCTGTAGTATATAGCCCCCTGTGATCTCTCCCCCTGTAGTATATAGCCCCCCTGTGTGCTCTCCCCCAATATTATATAGCCCCCTGTGTGCTCCCCCAGAAGTATATAGACCCCCTGTGCCCTCACGCAGTAGTATATAGACCTCCTGCGCACTCTCCCCAGTAGTATATAGCCCCCCTGTGCGCTCCCCCAGTAGTATAAAAAACCCCTGTGCGCTCTCCCCCAGTAGTATATAGCCCCCCTGTGCGCTCTCCCCAGTAGTATACACGCCCATGAGCGCTGTCCCGCTGTAGTATATAGCCTCCCTGTGTGCACTCCCCCTGTAGTATATAGCCCGCATATGAGCTTTACCCCTGTAGTATATAGACCCCTTGTGTGCTCTCCCATTGTAGTATATAACCCCCCCTGTGCACTATCCTCCTGTGTGCTCTTCCCTAGTAAAATATAGTCCCCGTGTGCACTCTCCCCCTGTAGTATATAGCCCCAGTGTGCACTCTCCCCTGTAGTATATAGCCCCCTGTGTGCTCTCCCCCAATATTATATAGCCCCCTGTGTGCTCCCCCAGAAGTATATAGACCCCCTGTGCGCTCACGCAGTAGTATATAGACCTCCTGCGCGCTCTCCCCAGTAGTATATAGCCCCCCTGTGCGCTCCCCCAGTAGTATAAAAAACCCCTGTGCGCTCTCCCCCAGTAGTATATAACCCCCCTGTGCGCTTCCCCAGTAGTATATAGCTCTTGTGTGCTCTCTCCCCCAGTAGTATATAGCCCCCCTGTGCGCTCTCCCCAGTAGTATACACGCCCCTGAGCGCTGTCCCGCTGTAGTATATATCCTCCCTGTGAGCACTCCCCCTGTAGTATATAGCCCGCATGTGCGCTTTCCCCCTATAGTATATAGCCCCCCTGTGCAATTTCCCCCAGTAGTATATAGCCGCCCTGTGCGCTCTCTTCCTGTAGTATATAGCCCCGGTGTGCACTCTCACCTGTAGTATATAGCCCCCTGTGATCTCTCCCCCTGTAGTATATAGCCCCCCTGTGTGTTCTCCCCCAGTAGCATATAGCCCCCGTGTGCGCTCCCCCAGTAAAATATTGCCCCCATATGCGTTCCCCCAGTAGTATGGAGGACCCCTGTTCGCTCACCCCTTATAATATATTGCCCCCCCCCCTGCGCTCTCCCCCAGTATTATATAGCCCCTTGTGTGCTCTCTCAGTAGTAGATAGACCCCGTGCGCGCTCTTCCCCAGTAGTATATAGCAACACCGTGCACTTTCCCCCTGTAGTATATAGCCCCCTTGTGCACTCTCCCGCAGTATTATATAGACCCTTGTGCGCTCCCTCAGTAGTATATAGACCCCGTGTGCGCTCTCCCCAGTAGTACATAGCCCGCCGTGCACTTTTTCACTGTAGTATGTAGCCCCACGTGTGCTCTCCTCCTGTAGTACATAGATTCCCTGTGCGCTCTCCCCCTCTAGTATATAGCCCCTCTGTGCGCTCTCCCCTGTAGTATATAGCCCTCTGTGTGCTCTCCCCCTGTAGTATATAGCTCCCCTGTGCGCTCTCCCCCTGTAGTATATAGCCCCATGTGCGCTCTGCCCCTGTACTATATAGCCCCCCTGTGCGCTCTCCATCAGTAGTATATGTCCCCCCTGTGCGCTCTGCCCCTGTAGTATATAGCCCCCCTGTGCGCTCTCTCCCTGTAGTATATAGCAACTCTTTGCACTCTCTCCCTGTAGTATGTAGCCCCCCTGTGCTCTTTCCTCATGTAGTATATAGCCCCGCTGTGTGCTCTTCCCCTGTAGTATATAGCCCCCCTGTGTGCTCTCCCCAGTAGTATATAGCCCCCCCTGTGCACTCTCCCCCTGTAGTATATAGCCCCTCTCTGGGCTCTTCCCCTGTAGTATATAGCCCCTCTGTGCACTCTCCTTAGTAGTATATAGCCCCCTGTGCGCTGTCCCCCTGTAGTATGTAGCCCCCCTGTGCCCTCTCCCCTGTAGTATATAGCCCCCATGTGCACTCTCCCCTGTAGTATATAGCCCCCTGTATGCTCTCCCCCTGTATTATATAGCCCCCCCTGTGTGCTCTCCCCTAGTAGTATATATCCCCCTGTGTGCTTTCCCCCTGTAGTATATAGTCCCCCTTTGTGCACTTACCCTGTAGTATATAGCCCCCCGTGCGCTCTTCCCCAATAGTATATAGCCCCCTGTGCGCTCTTCCCCAGAAGTATATAGCCCCCCCTGTGTGCTCTTCCCTAGTAGTATATAGCCCCCTGTGCGCTCTCCCCCTCCCACATAGCCCCCCTGTGCACTCTCCCCCTGTAGTATATAGACCCCTGTGCACTCCCTCAGTAGTATATAGCCCCCTGTGCGCTCTCCCCCATTAGTATATATCCCCCCTGTGCACTCTCCCCCTGTAGTATATAGCCCCCTGTGTGCACCCCCAGTAGTATATAGCTCTTGTGTTCTCTCTTCCCCAGTAGTAAATAGCCCCCCCCCGTGCGCTCTCCCCAGTAGTATACATGCCCCTGTGCGCTGTCCTGCCATAATATATAGCCTCCCTGTTCGCACTCCCCCTGTAGTATATAGCCCACCTGTGCCCTCTCCCCCTGTAGTATTTAGACCCCTTGTGCGCTCTCCCCCGTAGTATATAGCCCGCCTTTGCGCTCTCCCCCTGCGTGCTCTCCCCCAGTAAAATAAAGTCCCTGTGTGCACTCTCCTCCTGTAGTTTATAGTCCCCCTTTCTGCACTCCCCCTGTAGTATAAAGCCCACCCGTGCGCTCTTCCCCAATAGTATATTTCCCCCCTTTGCGCTCTCCCCCTGTAGTATATAGCCCCCCATGCGCTCTTCCCCAGAAGTATATAGCCCCCCTGTGCTCTCTTCGCCAGTAGTATATAGCCCCCCTGTGCACTCTCCCCCTCCCACATACCCCCCTGTGCACTTTCCCCCTGTAGTATAAAGCCCCCCTGTGCACTCCCTCAGTAGTATATAGCCCCCCTGTGCGCTTCCCCCTGTAGTATAAAGCATCCCTTTGCGCTCTCCCCCTGTAGTATATAGCCTCCCTGTGCGCTCTCTCCCTGTAGTATATAGCCCCCCTGTGCGCTCTCCCCCTGTTGTTTACAGCCCCCCTGTGCACCCCCCCAGTAGTATATAGCACCCCTGTGTGCTCTCGCCCTCTAGTATACAGCCCCCTGTGCGCTCTCCCCCAGTAGTATATAGCCCCCTTTGCGCTCCCCCTGTAGTATATAGACCCCCATGTGCTCTCTCCCCCAGTAGTATATAGCCCCCCCTGTGCTCTCCCCCCAGTAGTATATAGCCCCCCTGTGCGCTCTCCCCAGTAGTATATAGCCCCCCCGTGTGCTCTCCCCCTGTAGTATATAGCCCGCCTGTGCGCTCTCCCCAAGTAGTATATAGCAACTCTGTGCTCTCTCCCCCTGTAGTAAATAACCCCCCCCATGCACTCTCCCCCTGTAGTATATAGTCCCCCTGTGCTCCCCCTGTAGTATATAGCCCCTCTGTGTGCTCTCCCCCTGTAGTATATAGCCCCCCTGTGCGCTCTCCCCAGTAGTATATAGCCTCCCTTTGCGCTCTCTCCCAATAGTATATATCCCCCTGTGCACTCTCCCTCTGTAGTATATAGTCTCCCCAGTGCGCTCTTCCCCGTAGTATATAGCCCCCCTGTGCACTCTCCCCAGTAGTATATAGCCTCCCTTTGTGCTCTCTCCCAATAGTATATATCCCCCTGTGCACTCTCCCTCTGTAGTATATAGTCTACCCAGTGCGCTCTTCCCCGTAGTATATAGCCCCCCTGTGCACTCTCCCCCAGTACTGTATAACCCTCTGTGCGCTCTCCCCCTGTAGTATATAGCCCCCTGTGTGCTCTCTCCCAGTAGTATATAGCCCCCGTGTGTGCTCTCTCCCTGTAGTATATAGCCCTCTGTGCTCTCCCCCAGTAGTATATAGCCCCCCTGTGCGACTTTGGCCTTGTAGTATATAGACCCCTTTGCGCTCTCCCAGTAGTATGTAGCCCCTGTGCACTCTCCCCCTCCCATATAGCATATAGCCCCCTGTGCACTCCCCCCCTCCTATATAGAATATAACATAAAAAAAAAAAAACACTTATACTCACCTGTGTCCGGGCGTCTCCTCTCCTCTTCCCCTCTTGTGGCTGACAGGGAGGGAGCCAATGGCCTACTCTCTGTCAGCGCTGCTTTAAGGTAACTATGAGCGCTCGCTACGAGCGCTCCTAGTTACTGTGCAGAGGGGAGCAGCGCAGCTCAGTACACAGGTATACTGAGCTGCAGCAGGGGTCGGGATAGCTGTTCTCTGCTGTCCGCCAGTTAAGGACCCCTGGTCTATAATCTGTGCAATCTGATCAGTGTCCAGGTATTGGATTTGCACACAGATATGATGGGAATTCGTTTATCATACTATATATGAAATTAATAAAATTTGAACGAGAATTTATTAAAATGATTACTATTGAAAACTATGGGGGCAGTGGCCTAGCTACCATAGAGGGAAGGTAGGCAGTTGCTATGGGGCCTGTGCAGGAGGGGGGCCCGGGAGAGAGCGTGTGTCCTTCTGCTTAACCCCTTATGTACTGAAGTGTGTAAGTTTCCCAATGTTTACTTACATGCTGCAACACAAAAAAGAGTTAACAAGCAGAAGACAGAGATTTCACTTCACTGCACTGATAACCTCTGACCTCTGTTCTCCAGCTGCACAAGTAGGAAAGGGAAATGTGCAGAGCTCCATGTAGAGGTCAGGGGTTATCAGTGCACTAGCAGTAAAGTATATATATATATATATATATATATATATATATATATATATATACACACATACGTGTGTGTGTGTGTGTGTGTGTGTGCAGTGCTTTGTGTTGTGCCCCTTAAACATTTTTGCTATGGGGCCCCATGAATCCTAGCTACGGACATTTATTATGGTGCGGAGTGGCCATTTTCTGGTGTTGAGGGGTCAGATGCAAATAAATGTATCCACACTCTTTTTGGGCAAATAAATTTTCGCATTGGGGTCCTCTACGTCTAAAACGACTTTATAAATGCCCCTCCCCCCGTGTGTTTCACCATAAATAAAGGTATGTGTTTCATCCACTAATGGCTTATCTTCCCCAAACAGTTGAACCGACAGATGATATTGGGGGAGAATCAGGGGGCCCCGAGTCACAGTAGACAGTTGGCCAGTCCAAATGACTGGAAATGTTCCTGATACTTAAAAAATGGCCGATGTAATACCCATCCACAAGAAGGGGAGTAGAGAAGAGGCCATTATAGTATAGGAGAAACATTGATGAAAACGCTTCTATAAAAAAGAAAAAAGGTAATAGGTAACACAAAAAAAACTAGTTGTTTTATACACTTTATACACCTTTATGATATTTTTTATTTTTATTATTTATTTTTTCCTAATTTTTTCATTGTTTTCATATGCTTTTGTACCGCATTCCCTAACCCGCTGTGTTGCACTATAAGGGCCCCGGGGGTTATGTATTTGTATGGTTTATGCTTTTGATGTATCCTGGACTAGACAGAAAGATACTGCAGGTTTAAGATTATTTTTTATTACATTTTATTACAATAAATTGATATATATTATCAGATTTTGCTTTGAGGACTGGTATGTTTGGAATTTGTAGTCACTGTGTACATTGGATGGTGTATTCCAGTTAACCTCAGCTAAATCAGATACAGGTGAGCTGCACCTTAGATGGTTACTGTGTACTTGGAAAAATCTATCCGGTTTAAACAGACGCTAGACGCTACGTCTCAGGGCCGCTCAGCCACTCATTGAAGGAGGCGGGATCCGAGCGGACTTCAAATGGATCCCGCCATCTTCACGTAGTGTCTCTGGCGGCATCAGACACCCGGAAGCGGCCGGGGACCGGAGCGCCGTGATGCGGGACTCGCCGCTGGAACCGGGGAGGTAAGTGGACGTCTTTTATTTCAGCCACCTCCTCCCTGGTCCCCCCCCCAAAAAAAAGTACCCCCACGCTGGAGCACCCCTTTAAGCTTTACTAGATAAGTGTGCAGTAACCTGGGGTTGCTAGGTGTTGGGATTAGAAGTGGAATAGGTGTTAGGGGTACCAACAAGCCCTTGTCACAGTGGCCAGGAGTGGTATGCCCACCCCAAGTATACTGGTATAGGACTTTTTAGGTACAACAGGTGTAGGTATAAAACCATAGAGTCTTAAAGAAGTTAACAACTTTAGTGACCAACTCTTCAGTGCAATCCACAAAAATAATGCTCAGCCAAATAAGGGACAAAGTATTATAATCCTTTCTCCTGATGGACAACACAGACGGCTTAGACTGGGTACTTGAGGTATATATTTAGGTGGAAGTGTAGTGAGACTTGACTTGTGGAAGGGTAAGGGGCTACCTAGGGGCCTTATCTAATTAGCGTCAGTACTCGGTCGGGGCAACGTCGCATAAATCTTGATAGAAGAACTCGTACTCACGGTTTAGAAAGATTCCGCCTTCTGCCAGGTCTAGTAGCACAGACCTGCGCTTGCCCAAGGTATGGCTAGCCACTCAAGGTTCCACAAGATGTTCGAGCGAAGATCAATGGAGTACTTCAGCTTTATCTGCTCTTTGCTCCTCTGCAGACAAACCCATAACTTTTCTGTAACGTCCTGACATTATATCTAAGGCTATGTTAACACTACGTAAGTTCTGTAGTAATCACGGCCATTGTAACAACCATCCGGCTTCTGAGGAGTGTATACACATAGGAAGACATTTATCAAGCCAAAAAGGTGTATTCTTTTGCGGAAAATGGCCAGATGCGAGGGGGGGGGGGGGGGGGGGGAACAGGGGAGCACAGACTCTGGGTCCGCTTGATTTATCATTTTTTTACAGAAGAATGATCAGGAAACCTACGCTAGCTCTGAGCTGGCGTAGGTTTCCTCGGTGCACACACTGGTGCGCTCAGGATTTATGTGGAGGCAGTGCACCTCTAAATAAATCTGAGTACTGTCAGAGCTGCAGGGACATTTTTAAGCCCGGCGCAGAAATAAATATCCCCCATAGTATACACTCCGGCTATAATGCTGTATGGGTGAGCGGTGCACATGCACCAAACTATGTGAATGTGTATAAATCCTCCCCTATGAGAACAAACAGTGAAAGAGCCAGAGAGATCCAGTGCTTGCAGTACATCTCAGACAGAACACCAGGGATCAGTGGTATCTATTATACTGGTCTAACAACTATACACTCCACACAAGGGGGGACATGTATTAAGGTGCGTATCGGCGGAAAGTGCCAATTTGAGTATTATTTTATTCGCAAATGGCTGATTTGCGAATAAAATATTTGCATATCGGCACTTTCCGCCGGGAACGCCAGGGGGTGTGGAGGGGGCGGGACGGGGGGACTCAGAGTCCGCGCGATTTATCTTTTGCTCCGGCAAAAGATACGGCAAAAAACCTACTCCACCTTTTAGGTGCCGTAGGTTTTCTGCCGCGCGCACCGACGCGCACTGGATTTATGTAGAGGCGGTACGCCTCAACATAAATCTACGTAGCACCGGTTCTACCACAGTTCTACCACATTTGTGCTGACCACACACTTGAAGCATTACAGTATAATGACCATATGGCTATTTATATGACTATCTAGTTGTTTTATACACTTTATACACCTTTATGATATTTTTTTATTTTTATTATCTATTTTTTCATTATTTTTTCATTGTTTTCATATGCTTTTGTACCGCATTCCCTAACCCGCTGTGTTGCACTATAAGGGCCCCGGGGGTTATGTATTTGTATGGTTTATGCTTTTAATGTATCCTGGACTAGACAGAAAGATACTGCAGGTTTAAGATTATTTTTTATTACATTTTATTACAATAAATTGATATATATTATCAGATTTTGCTTTGAGGACTGGTATGTTTGGAATTTGTAGTCACTGTGTACATTGGATGGTGTATTCCAGTTAACCTCAGCTAAATCAGATACAGGTGAGCTGCACCTTATATCGTTACTGTGTACCTGGAAAAATCTATCCGGTTTAAACAAAAGACTGCAGCCCTCCAATTGTAGGCCCTGGACATGCTGGAACCAAGTATTTTTGTAGTCTGTTTCTTGTGTTTTAGATTATCTATCTATGTATCTCCTATCTATTTTCTATCGTCCTTCTTTTGGTAGGACTGGTATTAGAATATTTTGGGCAGATATAAAATACTGATCTTTCTCTCCATGTGTTTCCTCCACTAGATGCAGCCTGATAACCCCCAGCGTGCTGCGTGTGGACAGTGAAGAGACCATTGTAGTAGATGGACATGGCTCTGCGTTTGATGCCGACATCACAATCCAAGACTTTCCCCAGAAGAAACTCACGTTGGTTACGAGCAGAGTCTCTGTGAACGGCAATAACCATTACTTTGGAGATGTGAAGTTGACGGTAAGATCCCAGTCTATTAAGAATCCTGTAATCATTAGGTGACACATCACTTACCTCTCCTTGTCCTTGTGTAATGGTGCGTTTACACAAAACGATTATTGGCCCGATCGTACGATTAGCGATGTCGGATAAACGATTTTTTTTCATAACAATCAGCGTATAGATATATCGTAACGAAATTCGCTCTGCGATCATTTTGCGATCGTTTAAGCCTATCTCACACATTGGTTAAATCGGCGAACGACTGTTCACATGGAACGATTTGCGAATTTTTTGCGTACGATGAACGACGATTTGATAACCTGTTGAAAGATCAAAATGTACGATTTATCGTGCGTAGTTCGATCGTTCGCTGCGTTTACACGTACGATTATCGTTCGAATTCGACCGTTATCGCGCAAATTCGCACGATAATCGTTACGTGTAAACGCAGCATAAGGGTGACCCATGTTTTTAGATGATGTCCATTACAGATGGGTTACCTAAATTATGCTTAGATATTTAGCTTCTGAATTGTATTTTTCTACGTCTCACCATTGTCCTCAATGTTCACTGATGGATTCCTCCTTAGGTTCTTATATTCCTCACTTTCTAGATTCTTCTTTAGTGACTCCAGTGTTTTTATGTTCCAGCTCTCCTTTATCTTCTAGCTATGACTTTGTCTCTATATCTGGTCTCAGTCCAGTAAATGTAGTTCTTGGTAACCTCATCTAGTTAACATTTTGAATGTTAATGAGTTTTCCCTGAGTCCTATTGGCAGCACAACAGATGGGGTGTCTCCGCCCCTGTGAACCCATGGACAAGGGAATATATTTAAGTTAAAATCAAAAACTTCACCACCTCTAGTATAACTAGCCCCCTCATGCATCTGCCCCCCTGAGTAAATTTTAAAGTACATTATAGGGAGGGAGTCTTGTGCTGCTAATAGGACTCAGGGAAAACACATTAACATTCAAAATGTTGACTTCCCTATCGTCCTAATTGGCAGCACAACAGATGGGGATTTAGCAAGAAACACCCCCATAGGGAGGGCTCTGTGCCGAAACAGAACTTAGCACAGATCTAGCAAACAATGTTTGCCTAGAAATTAAAGAATTAATTCTATAATGTTTTATGAAGGTGAGTGGAAATGACCATGTTGCAGAATTGCATATCTGGTCTAGAGGAACAGAACACCTTTCCGCCCATGAAGTGGACACAGCTCTCGTACAGTGTGCCCTAGTAAATTCTGGAGGTTGTTCTCCCGTCGCTGAATAGCTTGAATTAATACATTCGCATATCCAGCGGGATATGGAGGGCTTTCACGCCTTCTTGCCCTTGTAACGTCCGTGGAAAAGAACTAGTAAATTCTCTTCTTTCCTGAAGGAGGAAGTCCTTAGTAGATACACTTTTAGTGCTCTGACTACGTCAAGGGTTGAAAAGTCTTCTCCATCCTCTAAAGATTCTGGAGCAAATTGTGGTAGCACAATGGAATGATTTATATTGGAGAAGGAAGAGTACTTCGGACGGAAATCTGGTAGATACCTCAAATTCACCCTTCCTTCCAAAAAGGTAGTGTATGGCTCTTTAGCTGCTAGCGCTTGCAGCTCCCCTACTCTCTTGGCTGTAGTCACTGCCAAGAGAAAGGCCACCATTAACGTTAGATACTTAACCTCTACTGAGTCCAGAGGTTCGAATGGTGGTTTACATAATTGCTTCAGGACCAACCCGAGGTCCCAGGCAGGCACAGGTTGAATAACAATAGGACGCAGTCTGGATATTGCCCTTGTGAAGTCCTTCACCTCCTTTATCTGAAGAAGTCTTCTATTAAGGAAGGATGACAGAGCTGCTATTTGAACCCGGATGGAATTGGGTTTAAGTCCTTTGTCAAACCGATCTTGAAGGAAATCCAGAATCTGCGCCACTGTAGGATTCTCTGGATTAATCTGCTTTGTGTTAGCCCAGTTTTGGAATATTTTAGCGATCCTTCTATATGACTTATTGGTCGCCTCACTCCTAGAGTGAGTAAGCGTTTCCAATACTTTTTGAGATAGCCCACCGGTTTTCAGTATGGTCCTATTAGTCTCCAGGCTGTCAGATTGAATGCCTTGAGACTCTGGCAGAGCTGGTTGCCCTGGGACATTAGGTCCCTCCTCACCGGTAATTTCCAGTATGTCCCTCTGCTCATGTTCAGGAGCTGTGGAAACCAGCATCTCTTTGGCCAGAAGGGGATAACTGCTATAACATTTGTCTGGTCCTGACGAATTTTGGCTAGTACCCTCGGTATTAGGGGGATTGGTGGGAATACATACGCTAGCTGGAAGTCCCAGGTAATTGACAGGGCGTCCACCGCCACTGGACTGTCTTCCTTGTAAAGGGAGCAGAACCTGTTGAGTTTCGAGTTCTGCCTGGTCGCCATAAGGTCCACTTGTGGCAGACCCCACTGATCCACTAGCTGTCTGAACACAGCCTCGTTAAGTGACCATTCCCCTGGCACAGTGAGTACCCGGCTCAGTCGGTCCGCTATCACATTGTGCGAGCCTTTGATATGGACTGCAGATAACCTTGTTATCCTCCCTTCTGCCCATACGAAGATCCTCTCCACTTCTCTCAGAAGTGTCTGGGTTTCATCTGGGTTGTATCTACTACGAATCCCAGGAAAGCCTTGACTGTTGCAGGCACCAAGTCCGACTTGTCTTGATTTACCACCCAGCCTAGCTAATGGAGGAAATCTAAAACTATGTTGGTCTGCGTGTTTAGGAGGTTGGCTGTTGGTGCCATAATGAGCCAATCGTCTAGATAAGGGATTATCCTTATCCCCTGAAGTCTTAGTACCGCCACTACTGATGAGACTATTTTGGTAAAGACGACAGGCGCTGTGCTTATTCAGAAGGGCAGTACCTTGAACTGCAGGTGTCTGATCTGTCCTTGTAGGGGCAAGGCAATTCTCAGGTATTTCCTGTGGAGTGGGAGAATGGGCACATGAAAATAGGCGTCTTGGAGGTCCAGGGACGCCATGAAATCTCCTGAAAGAATTATGGATTTTACTGATTTTATGGTTTCCATACGGAACCTTTTGGTGATAAACTGATTCAGGTACCGGAGGTCTATTATCAGCCTCCATTTCCCGGATGTTTTTGGAACCAAAAAAATAGAGGAATATACTCCTTTCCCCTTTTCTAGTAGAGGAACTTCCTCCAGGGCGGCTATGGAAATTAAATGTAGGACTTGCTGCTCCAGAATTTCTCCTCTGTTGCCATCCAGTCCTTTTGAAATTAAAAACCTTCCTAAGGGTATGGGTTCTAACTGAAGAGAATATCCATACCGGATAGTACTTATAACCCAGGGATCCTGAATTGTGGATGCCCAGGTTTCTCAAAAATTTGTAAGCCGCCCTCCTACTGGAATCTCTTTGTAGTCAAAAATCGGGCTTCTTTGTGCCCTCCTTTGCCACCTGTCTGGAGGTGCCTCTTCTACGGGAGAAAGTGCCTCTGCCTCTATTGGAATATCTTGATTGTCGCCCCCTCTGTGGGGATCTCCCTCTTTTAAACTGCCTCCGAGCTGTAGGTAATTGAGGAAGGGATTTCCCCTTTTTATCCGACAGCTCCTCCATGAGGGAATCCAACTCTGCACCGAACAACCTCCCTGGGTGATACTCAAGGTTGCAGAGATGGTACTTGGATGGGTTGTCACTTGTCCAAGGCTTTAACCATAAAGCCCTTCTACCCGCGGTAGAAAGGGCCATTGTTCTGGATGCCAACCTGGAAGGCATCACATAGGAAATCAATTGCTATATTGATCTTCTTAAATTGAGAGAGAATGCCATCTCTCTTTACTCCCTTCTCCATGTCTTCTTGAGACTTAGCTAGCCACCTTCTTAGAGACCTAGCTACTTCAAAGGAGGACACCGAAACTGACGTCTGAGCGGTAGCAGCTGAGTATAATCTTTTCAAGGCCACTTACACTCTTCTGTCCATTGGGTCCTTTAAACTGGACCCATCCTCTGCCGGTACTATGGTGCATTTTGAAAGTTTTGCTATGGCCACATCTACTTTAGGCGGAGCCATCCAGTCCTTGGCCTGCTCCTCCCTTACATTATACATCATCTTGAATCTCTTACTGAGGACCGCCGATTTCTCCGGCTTCCTCCATTCTGCCCGGATCATTTCCATAATTTTGTCCTCCAGGTAGAAAGCTCTGCCCCTGGAGGTGGATGGTGCTTCTGCATTTTCAGCGGGACTAATTTCCGCCAATACCTAATTTCCGCCAATGACCTCCTCCTCTTCTGAGGATGCAGAATTTAAATCGGATGATGCGTCAGCTTCATCAATTATAATAAGTTCCTGATCAGAATGTGACTCCGGAGGAGAAGAAAGGCTTCTACGGGCTCTCTTCCTCGGTCTACCCTTTAGGCAGTCCTTCAACTCCCCAATGGACTGCCGAACGAAGTCTTTCACCCAGACCACAACATCTTGAATGGAGGGCTCATCCCTGTTTGGTAGGCTGCTGCGACAGTCCTGGCACAACATTGAATCACCACCATCCGGAATGGGTGTATCTATGGTAAAAACATATTACATTGCGGCTACCTATAGACCCAACCTGATATACTACTGCGAGGTATAGACCTCGACTTACCACACCGGATACAGGATAAATTCTTGCTTTTAGAAGAGGTTTTGCGCCCAAGAGAACCTCTGCCAGATTCCAAGGAAGACATCTATAATACACATGTAGCATTAAAATATACTGTGAAGAATCTCCCCAGCATGTCCATCAGAAAGTCATTTACCTTTGTTTAAAGAATTTCCACTGCCAGAAAAGAAATTCAGCAAAGAGAGCTGCGGCACAGCATGCAATACAGCAACTGGGAACGCCAGACAGCACCTCCTCAGTGAAGCACCTGGTCTAAACGGATGCTTTTGGCACCCTTGGCGCCGACTCCGCCTCCTACCCCCACCCCCTGAGGCACCTCGCACCTCTGAAACGGGCTCGCTATACTGCGGGGTAATCGGTCACAATTCCGGTAAGCCAGCGCTGCTGCCGACATTCCCATTCCTCTCTCTTGCAGTCCTGCGCCTCGCGCTGTCTGCGATGTGCCATAGAAGCCTCCGTTCCGTGTAACGGAGAAAGCGGAAGTCGTCCTCTGACCCTGTGACGTCACTTCCGTCTATACGGCACAATGAAGATGGCGCCACCGCTCTAGTAAACCATGCGGCGCGCGCGATCCTCACAACTCACCTGTAAAGGAAAAACATCCCAGCTGATTAGTAAGTCACAGCCTGGGAGCGTAAATATTTGGGGGGGAAACGCCAAAACGACAGTCTCCACCCCCAGAGTTGTTTCCTAATCCTGAGCACAGCATAAAGCTGCTGTGCACCCATATCCATGGAACACAGAGCATGGGGCTAGTTATACTAGAGGGGTGGAGTTCTTGATTTTAACTGATTAAAATATTCCCTTGTCCATGGGTTCACAGGGGCGGAGACACCCCATCTGTTGTGCTGCCAATTAGGACGATAGGGAATATAACTTTCTACACTTCCGGATCTGCTTTAACTTATCCGGCACTCTTCTCTTTTGAGATGTTACTCTTACAAGTTTGACCTTCCGGCAATATAATAACACAACTAACAATAATACGACAGACAGTATTTCCTGAATTATGGATAAGGACCAGATCTTTAGATATTGAGACTCAATCTACGCAGTGCAATGGGCACATGACCCATCACAGAAACATATTACACAGCAATATAATAGTTAGTGACTGGCTAAATTTTCTGTACTTAATGAGTAACAACTATTGCAGATGAGCTCTGTAGATATGGTTTTCTCTGGTGTCTACAAAAAAAACATCGAGCCTCAGTGAGAAATGTGGTCTATATGCATGGCTACTCCTTAAAGGGATTGTCTCCATTTTTTTTAAATATATGGGGGGAGAGGAGGGGTCGCTTTCCCAAATTTTCGAATATATTTTTTGGCATCGCAGTTGGCAAAATTAAGAAGCTATGGTGGGACTGAGATTGGAACTGACATTAGTAAACACGCGGGTGGAATGGGTGCCAATCTCCTTGCAAGCCTTGATGGAGGTGTATTTAGTCTGGGAGACTGGCCCTCACACAAGGTATTTAATAAAGTTTGGATACAAGCTATTTAATAAAGTTTGGGGAGCATAGAAAACACGCTTATGTGGCATAATCCTAATCTTAAAGAAATTTATAAGATACAAGACTATGGGTGTTGGGAGAAAATAGGAGTAACTAATATAGCACAATTTTTTGTAGATGGGGCATTAGTCCCCTATGAGGAAATAAAAGTAAAATACACTTTACACAAGGGACATAGATTTAGGTATATGAAGGTTAAGAATGCAGTAAGTAAATCCCTAGATAGAGAAAGATTTGTTATAGAAACACATGAGGTGATTGAATAGTTAGGGAATTCACAAGTAAAAAATAAGTCACTAACATTTATATACAAGCGGTTAATGCAGATAACTGCGGACAAGTCCTGTATGAAAGCCAACAAATATTGGAGAGAGGTCCTCGGTTTACATTCTGGAGAGGACGGGGAGCAATTGGGTGTTTGTGAATTTATGTATACATATTTGAGGAGATATATGTAACTGGAATTTTATTGCCTTTTGAAAATAAAAAAATTTCTGTATAAAGAAAAAAAAAAAAATATATATATATATATATATATATATATATATATATATATATATACACACACATATATATACACTCCCCGGCCACTTTATTAGGTAAACATGCTAGTAACGGGTTGGACCCCTTTTGCCTTCAGAACTGCCTCAATTCTTGGTGGCATAGATACAACAAGGTGCTGGAAGCTTCCTCAGAGATTTTGGTCCATATTGACATGATGGCATCACACAGTTGCCGCAGATTTGTCGGCTGCACATCCATGATGCGAATCTCCCGTTCCACCACATCCCAAAGATGCTCTATTGGATTGAGATCTGGTGACTGTGGAGGCCATTGGAGTACAGTAAACTCATTGTCATGTTCAAGAAACCAGTCTGAGATGATTCTAGCTTTATGACATGCCACATTATCCTGCTGAAAGTCGCCATCAGATGTTGGGTACATTGTGGTCATAAAGGGATGGACATGGTCAGCAACAATACTCAGGTAGGCTGTGGCGTTGCAACGATGCTCAATTGGTACCAAGGGGCCCAAAGAGTGCCAAGAAAATATTCCCCACACCATGACACCACCACCACCAGCCTGAACCGTTGATACAGGGCAGGATGGATCCATACTTTCATGTCGTACACGCCAAATTCTGACCCTACCATCCGAATGCCGCAGCAGAAATCGAGACTCATCAGACCAGGCAACGTTTTTCCAATCTTCTACTGTCCAATTTCGATGAGCTTGTGCAAATTGTAGCCTCAGTTTCCTGTTCTTAGCTGAAAGGAGTGGCCCCCGGTGTGGTCTTCTGCTGCTGTAGCCCATCTGCCTCAAAGTTGGACGTACTGTGCGTTCAGAGATGCTCTTCTGCCTACCTTGGTTGTAACGGTTGGCTATTTGAGTCACTGTTGCCTTTCTATCAGCTCGAACCAGTCTGCCCATTCTCCTCTGACCTCTGGCATCAACAAGGCATTTCCGCCCACAGAACTGCCGCTCACTGGATGTTTTTTCTTTTTCGGACCATTCTCTGGTTGTGCGTGAAAATCCCAGTAAATCAGCAGTTTCTGAAATACTCAGACCAGCCCTTCTGGCACCAACAACCATGCCACGTTCAAAGGCACTCAAATCACCTTTCTTCCCCATACTGATGCTCGGTTTGAACTGCAGGAGATTGTTTTGACCATGTCTACATGCCGCCATGTGATTGGCTGATTAGAAATTAAGTGGTAACATGCAGTTGGACAGGTGTACCTAATAAAGTGGCCGGTGAGTGTATATATATATATATATATATATATATATATATATATATATATAGAGAGAGAGAGAGAGAGAGAGAGAGAGAGAGAGAGAGATTAATCAAACATGGTGTAAGGTGAAACTGGCCCAGTTGCCCCTGGCAACCAGTCAGATTCCACCTTTCATTCCTTAAAGACTCTTTGGAAAATGAAAGGTGGAATCTGATTGGTTGCTGGGGCAACTGAGCCAGTTTCACCTTACACCATGTTTGATAAATCTCCTCCATTGTTTCTATGCTGTGGAAGAGGAGAGAGAATATAAATTGTGTATAAAGATATAAAGCTCCACCACTGTGTTACCATATGAGTAATGAAGTATGATATAGTGTTCTCTGAAATCAATGTGCTTGATATCTAGATTCTGAAGCGTGGGAGCCTCTCTCTGTCATTATTATTTGCCTTTAACAGATGAGGGTTCAGAAATAGGGGCCCCGTTCATGTCATAAGTGCCATCATAGGGGAGATCCAACTGGTGGATTTGGTTGTCTTTGTAGTCCCATAGACTTTAAGTAAAGCAGTAATAGGAGTGCCTGACTGTCACTCGGTTGAAATGGGAATCCCAAAAATGAGACTGATCAGACTCTACTGATTAAATTTTAATTATGAAAAAACATTCAAAGAGAACCAATCATCGATGAAAATCAATTTTTTTCCCCCCTAATTAGATGCATTTATTAATATTTGTAAATATAATTGATTACTTTTTTGGCCGTGTTTTTAAACTATTTACTTTTTACTTTCCTATCTCGCGCTGGCTCTTTTCAAAAGAGCCGGCGCGAGACAGGAAGCTCCCATCATACAAAGCGTCAAGGCCGGGCGCCGCCATCTTGATGACGTCACTTGCGTTCCACCGCTGGAACGCAAGAGACTAAATCAAGATGGCGGCGCCGGTCTTGCTGTAGCGGACCAGAGGATCAGGTAAAGTATAAGATACAGACTGCAAAGGCAGTCTGTATCTTCATTTTGTCTATTTATTAAGATACAGACTGGAGCGAATCACATGGCTTCCAGCTTGCTCAGCCCTGATTGGCTGAGCTTGCTGGAAGCCATGTGATGCGCTCCAGCCAATGAAAAGGCTGCCGGTGCGCAAGTGCGCTGGCAGCCTTTTCTCTCTCATGGACCCGGAAGAAGGAGACATCGCTGGACAGCGGACGCAGGTGACGGTGAGGCGGACGGCGGGCGAATGGAGTGGCGATCGTCACCGGAGGGATGGTGAGTATGGTGTCTGTGTGTGTCTGTGTTTTTTTTTTGGGTGGGGGGTCCCGCCGGAGTTGTCCTTTAAGTCCCACTGGGTTGTGAGTATTGGGACACAAATAGGGAAATACCAGGGTGGCCCCCCTTGGGTCAAAGTCTAATTCAGTTGCGAGTATTGTGATAAGACAAGGGTTTACCAAAGCCAGGAATCCATCCAACAGACAGCTGTTTCGGGGCATTGCCCCTCATCAGTGTGGAGTGGCATTCTGGCTAACAAGGGCAATGAAAAGTAGACCAACAGAACACAGCAATGACTGAGCTCAAGGAGATCAACAAAAAAAATCCAATGGAGTACTCACTTAAGAGTCTCCATTGATATGTTGCCAACTATAAAATTTGAATATGCAAGAAAGGGGTCCATGCAGTCTCAAGCGAGCAGAAGCCAAGGCTCCACGGACCCCTTTCTTGTATATTCTTTTCCATCCTGTCTCCGCTGATCACCATCATGATGTCTCTGTTTTCTTCAGATCCCCTCAAAGGACTTGGAAAAAGACCCCAATAAGAAGCAGTTTGTGTATGTTTCTGTGAAGTCTTCTGTCTGCAATCTAGAGAAAGTTGTCCTGTTGTCCTATCATAGCGGATACATCCTCATACAGACCGACAAACCCATCTACACCCCAGGATCTACAGGTACTGTGACATAACTGAATGGGTGCTAAAAAGTATAGAGTATAACTGTCCTACTGTCCACTCTCTATATATGTTGAGTGAAGGTTTATATACAGTATATTGCCATTATATTTCCATTTCGGTAGGTCACTAAATTCAGGATGAAATTTATGAAAATTAAAAACTTTTGTTAATGTCCATAAGAAAAATGATTGATGAGCATATTATTTTCTTTTAATGCAGTTTCACACACACCGTACGGCAGCAGATTTCATCTAAATAACTGAACAAAGTATCAAATCTGCTGCGGATCCTGTACGTGTGAATGAACCCTTAGGCTATGTTCACACAACGTGAGAGACCGGCCGTTCCGTGACCCGACCGGGTCACGAAACGGCCGGTCTCTGCACGGATCATCCCGGCCGGTACTACAGTACTGGCCGGATGATCTTTTGGCCACAGGGTTCTGATGCGGGCGCATCAGCGCGCGCCCGCATCAGAACTTTCCACAGCACATAATGAAGCAAGCGGCCGGAGCTGCTCGCTTCATTGTGTGAACTGACAGGTCTTTCTGCGGCCGTAATTCACTGAATTGCGGCTGCAGAAAACTGACATGTCAGTTATTTGCGGCCCCGTACGGGAATCCCGGTCGGAGCTTATACGATGTGTGTACACTCCCGCCGGGATCCCACGGGAGATAAGACTATGTCCACACTGCACAAAGTACGGCCGTTGTTGCCAAGGCAACAATGGCCGTACTTTTACGTAGTGTGAACATAGTCTTAAACCGGATGAGCTATATGTACAGTATACTCTGTGTGATGTAGACATCTAGCTATTTTTTTGTATTTCCAATTCAATTTTGTTTTATTATTACTTCTGGGATTACATTATGGTAAAGGGGTTTTATGGGCTTTCTGGCGAGGATAGTGCTGTCTGAGGAGCTAACGTCAGTCGCCGAGGACCTACAGGATGAGATACCTCCTTACTACTAATAGCTGTATCTCAGGCTATGTAGCAACTAGAATAAGAAGAGATGCAAAACAACATCAGGATTACAGCTATAGCCATGATCCCCCCTGAGATAGAGCAGCTGGACCTGAACGCTGCACATCCTTGTATCTCTCACTCCCTGACCACATTACCGTGGGCTCCATCTCCGACTGGGATGAAGTTGATTCCCAATTCTGTAGCCTCGCCTTGAAAAGGTTCATAGTTCTAGGTACAATCCTGCCGAGATACAGAGACTTGAAGGGACAGCTTAATATTAGTAAGATTTTCCTCTTAGCCCTTATGTAGACAAAGAAGGAACCACCAGAAGAAGTGTTGACAGACAGAGAGACCTTGCAAGACTAATACCTCTCCTGACTAGTTGAGAAAAAAAAGACCTCACAAAAGATGCCATGATATGACCATGTATGCATCCCAGGTCAAATCATAGGGGATATCTGGAGGTCGGAAAGGTCCTACCTTTTCTGCTCTCTGGTGCTCCACTGTGTCTCCATGTGCCTGTTCCTGCTAATACTTCAGCAGTGACAATGACAAGACCTGATGGGTTTCAAATAAGAGATTGCAAATGTACCAGATGTAACCTGAGTTGCAGCCAGTCCGGGCCACACAATAGGACGGGTGGAGACAGGTGGCCCCATTACACTGCCTCCAATTTCCAGATGGTGGCTGGAATGGTGATCAGGGCCGGGGATCTCTGTTGGGGAACTGATGGTTTTTTCACAGAGGTGTGTAGTCTATTAACACTGAAAAAGCAGATTCAGGATGGAATAATATACACTCTGACCCAGATATAACTATATATTTCTTTCATTCTTTCATTTTAAGTTCAATACAGGATTTTCACCATGACCCCAAATCTAAAACCAGTGAGCAAGCCAGTGGTGGTTGAATTCCTGGTAAGACTTTGTTCTTCTAGATATGAGATATTTGTCAGTAAGACCATTGCATTAGTTCAATCAGGAATTGACATGCCATAGAGTCCATTTGGTGCATTGCTTTTCTACAGAGCATAATGTGGTTATCAGGTGCGTAACTACTACTGTAGCAGCCATAGCGGCTGCTATGGGGCCCACCACATCACGGGCCCTATTGCCTGCTCCTGCAATACGCTGAGCCCCCTCAGCTGTCATCATTTGGAGCACCAGGTAGCCAAGCAGGGCTTCCGGGGTTCTGCAAATGGACGTTTAACTGCAAGAATTCCTGACGAGCGCTTCCATTTATGACTAGACATGACAGCTAAGTGGTCAGTCGGGAAGGGGGGCCCAATCAAAAGTTTATTATGGGGCTCACCCATTTCTAGTTAAGCCCCTGGTGGTTATGTCCCACATTCGTAGATATTGAAGATAGAGGCCAGAGTCCACTTCAGGCAAACCATGGCAGATATTAGGCTGACTGGCTTTACATTGGATGGTGCCATGTGCTTTATCTTTTATTGATGCCTCTTAGGGTCCCCCATTGACTTTACCATTCACTTCAATCTCTAGCAAAGCCTGATCAACAGAATGACAATTTTTGGGCTTTCATAAACAATACTGTGAGCTGATGAACTAGAGTTTTCTTTTCCCAATTGTCATCAATGATCAGAAATCCTAAAAATATGTCTGTGGCCATTAATGTGTCCTATACACTATGTACCCCCCTACTAGGTCCCTGAGATCCATCATTACCTGGATAATGTGTCCTATACACTATATACCCCCCTACCCCCCTACTAGATCCCTAAGCTCCATCATTACCTGCATAATAACAATCCCTGATTTTTCTCACAGACTCCGGATAATATTATGGTGAAAAGAACTGTCGCTAAACACAACGGCAAAACTGGAATCATTTCCTTATCTCATAGACTGCCCGATCTTGTAAGGTGAGTAGGGGGCGACAGCCCCAGGAATCATATATTTATCACAGAGAGGATGAGGACTACTATAATTCTTCGCTTTCTACCCTCTATTTTACAGTTTGGGACTATGGACCATGTCAGTAAAGTTTGAGGATAACTTGATGCAGAGTTACACAACACAATTTGAAGTGAAGGAATACGGTAAGAACTGGAACAAAGAAGAGGTATAGATTTAGCCATTGCCAAAGTATCACCTGATCCTCTGTGTTATCGTTTTCTGTACTCTGATCCATGAAGAGGATTCTCTGTTCTGCTCAGTTGCTTGAAGTTAGAAAGATCCTCCACAAATTAGCCAAATACTGGGTCATCCACTGCTGCAACCACAACTGATCACACTAGACACATTAGAACAGTATGCTCTCAATTGGAGGCAAACGGCTGGAGTTCTAATGCGTCTTGCAGTAACATATTGCATTTTTTTCCATTCTAATGTTTGTATATTTTATTTAAACATCCCTTCAAGGGCCAAAATATAAAAAAATGTGGAAAAAAAATGCAATATATTACTGCAAGACACAATAGAACTCTGGCGGTATGCCATCAATTGAAGATATACCGCTTGCAGAAGCATTAACTGATCTAAGAGGTGATCTATCTGTACACAGCTTTGTTGCCCTTCATCAGTACAAAGCAAAGTGCTATACAGTTTACAAAGAGCCTCTGTTGTGGGACAAAAGGGGCAATGCTTCTTTCTGAGAAGAGTACCACAAGCTGTTACATGTGGGCAGCCTGTACTGAGAATTCTGGGAAGAATAATATGCAAAGTGCCTCAGATGGGTAACTTTCTTTTGGGGGGGGGGGGGGGGAATATGGCTTGGCTTGTTAAATCCCTGTTTATGTTCTAAGACATCTTAAAGAAGCCAAGAATTGGCTTGAAGAGAAGGTGGCAGAGAACTATTTGAATTTCTTTTCGCATCTGTTGCTCGTAGACATATTTGCACTGAACAGCACACCGTGGCCCAAATGTATCAATCTGCTAGTGAGAGAAATGCGCCTGAAAACTACACTGTGTTTGGTTGCAATGGGTAAAGAAGGCTCATCTGTGTCTTATGTAGATTGCTAAATCTGGGCCCATGTGGTTACATACAGTACTGCAGGACTGGTCACTTACAGGGATTTGTACTCTTCCTAATTCTTTTCCTTTTTACTTTATTTTAAGTTCTGCCAAGCTTTGAGATTAAAATATCGACAATGAAAAAGTTTTTCCACATTAACGATGAAGAACTAAGGATGGACATAGAAGCACGGTGAGTAGAAGCGTTTGGCCGTCATGAATTTACGTCAGTCCTAGTAATATTTATTACTATATCTACATATCCAGTTTCCCTCCTTATAGTCCTGACTAGATGGTATTATATAACATTCCCTCTAAACCGAATAAAATTAATAGTCTGTACCCAACTAATTCTTGGAAATGAAACCATGGTACTGGAATCAACTCCGCTGTCCCATTGGTCATACATTCTGGTCTGAAATGTGTGTATATTCGAGGAAATTGGTTATTGGGGGCCTAGATCTCACCAGCTGTTCCTAAAGATTTGGACTCCATTGGCAAAATATAGAACATGTACAAAATATATTGAGGTTGTGTCAACGTACAACAACCCGCTGCTCTACTATGCTGCTGAACGTCAGAAGTAAACACCCGTGAGTTCACTAAAATATAATAAAATAAAGAAAATATAAAAGCGATGTTCAGCGCAAAAAGAGGTGCCCGATGTACAATGCTTACAACAGTGGTATTGAAATATGATGTGGTGCTAAAATAATGCCAAGTGCAAATAAAATTGCAGGAATCGGAAGAGTTAAGGAACTCTATTACCTGTTAGTTGGCGGTGATTGTTCCTACTTGTAGCGCTGTCCGTGATGCTGGTTGCATATACCGATGTTGATCCAATCCTTTAGAGATGTGCTTGAATTCTGGGATGTGGATAAAGTTGAATTGTAGTTCTTGCTAGAGGATGCCTCGGCCGGTGGCACAACTCCGCAGTGAACCACGCTGACAGTTCAGTTCAAAATTTTCCCGGGAAGTTCAGTGATGTCACTCTTGGTACGGGTGCTTGGTGGAGCCAAAAACAACGCGTTTCAGCAACAGATGCGGTTGCCCTCATTAGGATTAATCATTGCCGACTTGGACTGCTGACTACCCGTTACTGTGTGTATTCGTCTCTATTTTGCTTTGTGTGTTTCCACCTTATAGCAGGAGAGGGAACATCGCCCAGTTGTCCGCTGCCATTTAGGGCAGAGTGCGGCAAGCAGCCAGGGACAGCTGGGATGGGTGTAAGCGACAGGGACTGCACCGTCTATTTGTCATCCCAGTCCCCCTCCTAATAGACGGCTTTGCCTGATAATGAGCAGATAAGTAAAATCGCTTGTACTATTGATTTCTGCAAAACAAAAATAAATTAAATGACAGTTACACTTTAAGAGAGACCTTCAGCTTTAATCTCATGTTGAAAATGGTAATTATAGTGTTTTGTCCCTTAGTTGTTCTATTGTTCTTTGTAGGCCAGCATGGGAACTTAAAGTGACTGTACAACCAGGCCCATGCTAAAGCACTAGAGGCGGGCCAATCTACCCCCAGTGGGAAGAAACCCCAGCCCCTCCATGATGTGACTCCATTAGAATCAATGGAACCCTATCATAGAGGGGATATTGTTTCCTCCCACTAAGGGTGGGTCGGCCCGCCTCCAGTGCTTCAGCCTGGGCCTGGTGGTACAGTCACTTTAAAGAGGTTATCCAGGCAGTTCCATTAAAGTGAATAGAGCTGAATTGTAATGCTACACACAACCTGAGAACAAGTGCAGCGCTGTAATTTGGAGGAAAGTAGCCTTTTCTAATCCTGGATAACCCCTTTAAGCGCGCAAAGATCTCTAAAAAAATGAACAGAGACTGATCCCATTGCTACCAGCATGTTACCCTAGATGTTCTATCATACGCTGACGTTGTATTTTCCCATTGCAACAACATTGTGTTTACTACATCCTGTTATGCTTTCATTTTTATAAAAAAATAAAATAAAGATTTATGGGACCAGTTACTATTGAGGCGTTATAAATGTGACTGCTAGTGACATGCTATAATTTATCTCACAGGTATCTCAATGGTAAACCTGTAAATGGCAAGGCCTTTGTGCTCTCTGGAGTCAAGAAGGACAGTGAGAAGAAAAGTCTACCAGATACCCTAAGGAGAGTAGAGGTAATGGTACTAAATCGTTTAATGGGGTTATTTGTGTTACCAAACTTTACTTATATAGCAGCAGTCAGATAGAAAATAAACAACCTATACTTACCTACCTGTGCTCCTCCTGTATGCTGGCGGTGTCTTCTTTGTCCCCTGCTGACTGTGAACGCTTTACTTCCATCTCGAGAGTGGCAGCCCACTGCCTGAGATGAAGCAGCACGGTGACAAGTGATAGGCTCAGAAGTGAAGCCGGGGAGAGTGGAGACACCGTCAGCAGGACACTGGAGGAGCTTGGTGAGGTAAGTATAACATGTTTAATATTTTCTATATAACCGCAGCTACATGGGAAATATTTGCTAACGCAAAACAACCCCTTTAAATACATTGACTACCATCTTGCAAATGATGCATCCATTGATCCATTAGAATGATAATGTTTAGATATTTATGATACATATATACTTATTACATATATTAAACATATATTACTTAATTTATATATTATATATTTATGATATCATTTAACAGGGTATAATTTCCTTATTAAAATAGTACACTATAATTAGGAAAACTAAAATATAAATTTTATTTAACTTTTCATCAAAAGTTTCTCGAAGCTCAGTCCTTGAACCATTATTTAGTATTTATGACCGTCACCACAAACACCATACAAAAAGCAAAAGTTCTTATTGCACTTCTAAAAATTGCCCTTTTCTTTTTAAATATCAGTATTGTACTTCTCATCCATGAATCTTGCATTTTTTGCAGTCATATGATGTGCATAGCAATTTTCCTATGTCCCAATGTCATACGTAATCAGTCCCACTTATATCATAAACTTTCTTTCTGTGTTCTTTAGAGTATCACTCTTCACTTCTTTTATTCATTTTATTTTAAAGCGACTCTGTACCCACAATCTGACCCCCCAAACCCCTTGCACCTTCAGATAGCTGCTTATAATCTAAGATCTGTCCTGGGGTCCGTTCGGCAGGGGATGCAGTTATTGTCATAAAAAACAACTTTTAATCCGGCAGCGCTGTGTCTAACGGCCGGGGCTTACATTTGTATATGCATTAGGCTGGCACACCCTCTGCGTCCTTCCTCCCCACCATCCTCATCATTAGGAATGCTCCAGGCAGATAGCTTCCTATTCCCCACCTGTGTGCATAATAAACATGGGCTGGATTGTTAAGACACCTGTGCATAGCTCAAACAGCAGTAAATGTTCCTGGATCATTCATAATGATGAGGAGGGTGGGGAGGAAGGACGGAGAGGTGGTGCCAGCCTGATGCATATACAAATGTAAGCCCCGGCCGTTAGACACAGCGCTGTAGGATTAAAAGTTGTTTTTATGACAATAACTGCATCACCTGCCGAACGGACCCCAGGACAGATCTTGGATTATAAGCAGCTATCTGAAGGTACAAGTGGTTTGGGGGGGACAGATTGTGGGTACAGAGTCGCTTTAAATAGCTAAAGAGGTTTTTACTTCCCTTAATTATTCTTTGTCCTTCTAGGGAACCTTTCAGAACACCGTTTTTTTTGGCCCAACACGTCATCAGGGGCCATTTGGTAGCATCACAGATGGGGACTCAATGTTTGCATATCCATATGCACAGCGCTAATGAAGGCCACTGATGGTGGTTTCAGAGCAGACATGTATGCAATGCTATCCACTTATGCAGCGCTTTTATTATTTTTTTTACCTGATGTTGGAGTACCCCTTTAACTCCTCAAGGACCCATGGCAAACCCACATGGATACCCATAGGGATATGGGTCCCTAAGGGGGTACAGAGAGGGGTCACACTGTGCTGGCTAATTAACCATTTAGTATTGTGTAATAATCAGCTTTCCCCAATCTAATTGGCAGAGGCTAATCAGTGCATTACTCATAGGAGGAGGGGACTGCAAGTTATAGTATTAAAAAAATAAAGTTTTTTTTTTATCTGCAGCACGGGATGGGACGGGATAAGCGGAAGCGGGCCGATTGCTGTTCCCGCTAATTAAGACCGTTAGATGCAGCTGTCAAACATAACAGCTGCATCTAACTGTCTTAAATGCAGCCCATCCCTGGTGTCTAGTGGTGATCAAATAATATAAAAGTTATGCAAGTTGCATATTGTTTTAATCGTACCGACATATAAAATATGTCAGTTTTTCCATAGGACTAAAGACGTAAAAATGACCCCCCCCCCAAAAAAAAAATTAAAAATAAAAATAAATAAATATGAATTGCGTTTCTTGTTTTTTTTTTTTATTTCACCGCACATATAAGCACAAGGAGGAAAAAACAAAAACTGACTTTGTCCTTAAAGGGAACCTGTCACCTCCCGTGCCGGGGTGACAGGCTCCCGACCCCCCGTTAGAACCCCCTATACTCACCTCATCGCGCCGGGTCCCGCTTCTGAAGATGGTCGGGTCACGGAGATCTCAGCCGCTGCAGCCCGGCGCGCGCGCTGAGAGATGAGTCCAACAGTCCAGCGCTCCGTCATTCTCTATGAGCGTTGGACTCATCCCTCAGCGCGCGCGCCGGGCTGCAGCGGCTGAAATCTCTGTGACCCGACCATCTTCAGAAGCGGGACCCGGCGCGATGAGGCGAGTATAGGGGGTTCTAACGGGGGGTCGGGAGCCTGTCACCCCGGCACGGGGGGTGACAGGTTCCCTTTAAGAGTTTAACAATTTGGCTCCCAATGCATAGACTATGTTGACTCTCTGCGGTTTTTGACTCTTTTCTAGATCTCGGATGGTGAAGGTTCTACTGTTATGATGAGACGAGACTTGATTAAATATTTTAAAAATGAGAGAGACCTGTTAGAATGGAGAATATTCGTGTCTGTTACCGTCATTACTGAGTCAGGTAAGAGAGATACAGTATATAGCATTACCATTTCTGCAGACGATATCCAGTGACGTTCCTGTAACGTGACATCAATGGGACTTGATATATTCCAGATTATTAATTGTTCTCTAGAAAGATCAAAATCTGATGGAGCTATTTTCTGATTGGTTCTGTCTGTTTCTTGTCATTTAAAAGGCAAGTATCAGGAGGTTTTACAATCTAGCCTGCTGATATGTCCCTATTGCGCATGGGGGGGGAGGATGAAATTATGTCTGTTACCTTCATCCTCTGCGCCATTCCTGTGCTGTTTGTAGTGTAATCCTTTGTCCGCTAAGTCTGTTTGGAGCACTGGTAGCGGGGCTACTGCCCCCTGAGTGCAGATCCACCCCAACCTGCCCCTTCTAATTATTATTAATGGATCTGCTCTTGGGGGGCGGTACCATCACCACCAGTTCTCCAAATGGTCTTACCAGACACAAGATAAGACTGCAAACAGCATGAGAATGGTGCCATGGATGAAGGTAAGATGCATTTGGTTGTGCTCAAAAGTTTACATACCCAGACAGAATTTTTGCTTTCTTGTCTTTTTTTCAGAGAATATGAACAATAACACACAAACTTTTTTCCCTTCATGATTAGTGGTTGGGTGAGGCCATTTATTGTCAAACTCTCTTTTTGAATCCTAATGCCAACTAAAAATATCCAAATGACCCCGATCAAAAGTTTACATACAGTGTATTGCCCCCTCTAACATCAATGACAGCATGAAGTCTTTTGTGGTAGTTGTGGATGAGGCTCTTCATTCTCTCACATGGTAAATAGTGATGCGCGAATACTGTTCGATCGAATAGATATTCCATCGAATAGTAAGGTATTCAATCTATCTAATATTATCGAATAGTTCGCCGAATATTCGATAAGCGTTCAAATCCCCCAGCTTCTGGTTTTTACCCCCAAGTGGTCGAATAGATGTTTTTCAATAATCAAATACTTGTTCCCATTGACTTTAATGGGATCGAATATTCGATCGAATATTCGGGAGATATTCGTACGAATATCGAATATTCGAATATTTCACTATTCGCTCATCACTAATGGTAAAGCCGCCCATTCTTCTTGGCAAAAATTTTATTCCTGGGCTGTCTTGCGTTATATGTGCACTTATTCCCCATAGTGGCTCAATGATATTGAGGTAAGGAGACTGAGACGGTCACTCCAGAACCTTAACTTTGTTCTACTTCAGCCAATGATAGGTTTACTTGGCCTTGTGTTTTGGATCGTTGTCATATTGGAACGTCCAAGTATGTCCCATGCACAGCTTCTGGTATTCGCTGATACCGTGCTGCATCCATCTTTCCTTCAGTTTTGACCAAGTTTCCTGAGCCTTTGGAGCTCACATATCCCCAAAAAAATCATCAAACCAGAGTATTTTAGCTGATGTTATTTGTGGGACTTTCTTTACATTCCAAACATTTTTCCTGGCAGTTGTGGCTGAAATTTTTGTTGGTCTCCCTAACTGTGGTTTGGTTTGTACCAAGCCCCTGAATTTTACAGTTTTACAGGATGATGTATCACTTACATTGTTCTGTGCAGCTGATCCATAGACATCCTCCTGAATAACAAGGACAATAAGTAGTCCTCTCCATTATGTGCGTGAGCCCAGTAGTCCTGGATATTCATGAGAAGAAGAAAACTCCGCCCACCAGGTGCTGATGGGCAGTTATCCATCCATGCTGTGTATACACAGTCAACTGTCAATCAGCTTACTGGAGGGCGGGTGGAGGGGTTTGGCAACAATCCTATTCTCCTGCATATTAGGAGAACGGCTAAACAGAATGATGTAAGTAATAATTGATCTATTCAGCATTTCTGTCACTAGTTTATTTTGTCCTCATTTAACCTCTTAACGACGCATGACGAGTATAATCATCATGCGCCGTTAAGGGTAAACAGAAAGGGCTCTCGGCATAAGCCCTCTCTGCAGCCCGCGGTCCCCAGTTGCTATGCACAGCTGGGGACCGCGGGTATTTGTCGGTGCTCCCAGCTAAATAACTATTTAAATGCAGCTGTCCGCTTTAAATAGTGCTTGGCCTCCTGTCCCTGGTGTCTAGTGGAAGGATCTCAATCCCAACTACCCCCCCCCCCCCCACACACGTGATGCAATTGCGGAGCGGAGATCCCTTCTACTAGCTGGCCGGGGCTCAGCGTCTGAATGATGCTGACTCGGCAATCATTGTATCTGAGTAATAGAGCAATGATCTGATGGATCGGTGCTCTATTATATACACAACATTGATCTCGATGGGAGATCAGTGCTGTTTATATAGAAGTCCCCCAGGGGGCTTCTAATTAATATGTCTGGGGAAAAAATTGTGTTTTTATTAATTTAAAAAACCCTCCCCTAATAAAAGTTTAAATCACCCCACTTTTCCTATTTTATAAATAAAAATAAATAATACATCGTATCGCCGCATGCGTAATTGCCCGAACTATTAAATTACCACATTCCTGATCTCGCACGGCAAACGGCGTCAGTGCAAAAAAAACCCACCAAATTGCGAAATGCACATTCTAGTTTACATCAAATCCAGAAAATTTTTTATAAAAAGCTATCAAAAAGTTGCATATACGCAAACAAGGTACCAAAAGAAAGAACAGATCATATCACAAAAAATGCCACCTCACACAGCCCCATAGACCAAACAATAAAAGCGCTATAAGGATGGGAATAGAGCAATTTTAAAGACATTTATTTCTTTTTTTAAAGGTTTTAATTTTTTAAAAGCCATCAAATAAAATAAAAGTTATACAAGTTACATATAGTTGTAATCGTACTGACTTGAAAAACTTAACTAACATGTCAGTTTCATAGCATATTTTATGGAAAAATTAAGTCTGTATTTGCAAAATATCCATTTGTTTTTTACCTAGCCATATGGGCTGACTAGGACTTAGAATCTGGCAGAAAATTCTGTTAGACTTCATGTCTTCTAGATTCTATTTTCTGCCAGATAAATTCTATGGCTGTTTCTCCTCCAGGCAGTGAGATGGTGGAATCGGTGCTGGATGATATTCCTATTGCGGCTTCTCCATATAAAATTCTTTACACAAAAACACCCAACTTTTTTAAGCCTGGAACGCCGTTCGATCTTATGGTGAGTGCTTTAAGTTTATACTAGATTGTGTTGTATTTTATATTGTATTGTTGTTGTTATTGTTATTATTATTATTTATTTTTATTTTTTTAAACTAATGCTAGAGAGGAGCAAACCGAACTACCCGAACTGAGATTCATTCTGAACTTTGCAAAAAGTTTTGTAACAAAACAAACTTTTTGGAAATATAAAAAGATGGACACACATCTGAAAAAGAAAAACATAGTATTTCTAGCCTGTCCATGTTCTCCTGGTGTCCTCCTCTGGGTCTCCAGTGTCCCCCGAAGCCGTCAAAATGTTCACTAATCTCTTTCTATCGCCTACTTCTGTCAATGTAAAAAAAAAAAAAAAAAGATTATTCTTTCTGCAACCCCAGGTGAAAACCTAAACATCCTATTATCACCTACCACGTAGCTCTCTGGGTCCTCCTGTCACTTCTTTAAGTCCCCCTGACAACTGCTTCTCGGCTTTGCAGCCTTCTCAGCCAATCACTGACTGAAGCAGAACAGTGCCGCGGGCTGTGATTGGCTGAGTAAGCTGTCACTGCCTAGATTAGTCCATCTCACAAGCAGCAGTCAGAAGGGTTAGAAGGGAACCCAAAGTCATGACCGGAGGACCCCATAAGAGGTGGGGATGGTGGGAAAAGGCTGCTTATTATTTTTTCTGCAACCCCATTAATATATTAAAAAAAATATGAATGTTCGGAGTACGTGAAAAATTAACATGACCATTGTTTGCAGCCGGAACTGTTCCAACTCACGGCCGTGGATTTCCATGCGGTCCCGTACGAAATACTTATTTCAGCCAAATTGAACTTGATTTTTAGATCCAAAATGTTCTGTGAGTTTTATTGGGCTGGGCGAAGATTTCCAAGTAAATGACCTGTTTCAGATCGCTTCGAAACAAGCTAGGGAAGCATAACTGTACTATGGCCGTAAGTTCGCGGTTCGCCCGCATGTTCGCAATCCGGCCGCATGTAGATTTTTCCCACAGCCGTAGTTTCAGCTGCACATGTCCGGCCGCGTACTAACTACGGCCGGAAATATACGTAGTGTGAACATAGCCTTAGGCTATGTTCACACTAAGTACATTTCAGGCAGTATTTGGTCCTCATGTCAGGTCCTCATAGCAACCAAAACCAGGAGTGGATTGAACCAGGGCCGTTTCTAGAGGCGGGCAGGCCGGGCGACCGCACGGGGCGCCGACAGCTAGGGGGCGCTGGTGGCTCCACTGAGCTGCGCGCACACCCCTGTGGACAAAGCATGGGGGGGTTATTACTATGGGTGGGGGAGCACAGGGGGGCTTATTACTATGGGTGGGGGAGGACAGGGGGGCTTACTACTATGGGTGGGGGAGCACAGGGGGGCTTACTACTATGGGTGGGGGAGCACAGGGGGGCTTACTACTATGGGTGGGGGAGCACAGGGGGGCTTACTACTATGGGTGGAGGAGCACAGGGGGGCTTATTACTAAGGGTGGGGGAGCACAGGGAGGCTTACTACTATGGGTGGGGGAGCACAGGGGGGCTTATTACTATGGGTGGGGGAGCACAGGGGGCTTATTACTATGGGTGGGGGAGCACATGGGGCTTATTACTATGGGGAGCACAGGGGGCTTATTACTATGGGTGGGGGAGCACAGGGGGGCTTATTACTATGGGTGGGAGAGCACAGGGGGGCTTATTACTATGGGTGGGGGAGCACAGAGGGGCTTATTACTATGCGTGGGGGAGCACGGGGGGCTTATTACTATGGGTGAGGGAGCACGGGGGGCTTATTACTATGCGTGGGGGAGTCCAGGGGGGGGCTTATTACTATGGGTGGGGGAGCACAGGGGGGCTTATTACTATGGGTGGGGGAGCACAGGGGGGCTTATTACTATGGGTGGGGAGCACAGGGGGGCTTATTACTATGGGTGGGGGAGCACAGGGGGGCTTATTACTATGGCTGGGGGAGCACAGGGGGGGCTTATTACTATGGGGGAAGAGCACAGGGGGGATTATTACTATGGGGGAAGGGCATGGGGGGTATTACTATGGGGACTGCACAGGTGGGTTTATTACTATATGTGAACAAACCATGGGGGATTATTACTATGGGGGGAGCACAGGGAGGATTAATACTATGGGGGGGGGCAAAGAGGGATTATTACTATATGGAGGCACAGCAGGGGATCCTACATACAGGGGGCAACTCACATACCTACTGACTTTACTGCACAAGGCACAAAAGAGTTCACAAGAGATTAATTTTTGCTGCAAGAAATCATCATGGTGGACTGGGCCAGATGGAGAGGAAAAGGGAAAGTGATGCCTCAGATCAAAGAAGACATCGCCTGTGAGTCACTGAACTGTTTTTTGTTTTTTTTTTGGGGGGGGGGGGGCTTTTAGCAGGATTCGCCCTGTAGTCAGAATTACCTAGAAACGGCCCTGGATTGAACACAGAAAGGCTCTGTTCACACAGAGTTGAAATTGAGTGGATGGCCGCCATATAACAGTAAATAACTGCCATTATTTCAATACAATAGCCGTTGTTCTAAAATAACAGCACATATTTGCCATTAAATGACGGACATCCACTCAATTACAACATTATGTGAACAGAGCCTTTCTGTGTTCATACCACTCCTGGTTTTGGTTGCTATGAAATGTACGTAGTGTGAACCCAGCCTTAAAGTGTAACTGTCATTCATAAAATAAAATAAAATTACAATATATAGGATTTTTTTTAATTATTAACCTTTAGTCAAAGAAATCCATCAAGCCCCATTTCTTTGAAACCTATATATAATTTTTTTAGTAGTGTAGTGTAATACCACATATAATGTGCTCCCATACAGCCGCCTGCCAGCTCCTCCTAATACACCTCTAATCAATGCTATGGCTGCTTCTCAGTAGTAACAGTGGCCTTAGTATTTCATTAGGGACGTGGCTGAAAAAATGGGCGGCCAGTCGTATCATAGCACTGAGGGAAATAGTTCCACCCCTGATGCATTGAGGGAAATAGTCTCACCCCTGGTGCACTGAGGGATATAGTTCCACTCCTGGTGCACTGAGGGATATAGTTCCACTCCTGGTGCACTGAGGGATATAGCCCCACTCCTAGTGCACTGAGGGAAATAGTCCCACCCCTGATGCATTGAGGGAAATAGTCCCACCCCTGATGCATTGAGGGAAATAGTCCCACCCCTGGTGCACTGAGGGATATAGTCCCACCCCTGGTGCACTGAGGGATATAGTCCCACCCCTGGTGCACTGAGGGATATAGTCCCACCCCTGGTGCACTGAGGGATATAGTCCCACCCCTGGTGCACTGAGGGATATAGTCCCACCCCTGGTGCACTGAGGGATATAGTCCCACCCCTGGTGCACTGAGGGATATAGTCCCACTCCTGGTGCACTGAGGGATATAGTCCCACTCCTGGTGCACTGAGGGATATAGTCCCACTCCTGGTGCACTGAGGGATATAGTCCCACCCCTGGTGCACTGAGGGATATAGTCACTGAGGGATATAGTCCCACTCTTAGTGCACTGAGGGATATAGTCCCACTCCTGGTGCACTGAGGGATGTAGTCCCACCCCTTGTGCACTGAGGGATATAGCCCCACCCCTGGTGCACTGAGGGATATAGCCCCACTCCTGGTGCACTGAGGGATATAGTCCCACTCCTGGTGCACTGAGGGATATAGTCCCACTCCTGGTGCACTGAGGGATATAGCCCCACTCCTGGTGCACTGAGGGATATAGTCCCACTCCTGGTGCACTGAGGGATATAGTCCCACTCCTGGTGCACTGAGGGATATAGCCCCACTCCTGGTGCACTGAGGGATATAGCCCCACTCCTGGTGCACTGAGGGATATAGTCCCACTCCTGGTGCACTGAGGGATATAGTCCCACTCCTAGTGCACTGAGGGAAATAGTCCCACCCCTGATGCATTGAGGGAAATAGTCCCACCCCTGGTGCACTGAGGGATATAGTCCCACCCCTGGTGCACTGAGGGATATAGTCCCACCCCTGGTGCACTGAGGGATATAGTCCCACCCCTGGTGCACTGAGGGATATAGTCCCACCCCTGGTGCACTGAGGGATATAGTCCCACCCCTGGTGCACTGAGGGATATAGTCCCACCCCTGGTGCACTGAGGGATATAGTCCCACTCCTGGTGCACTGAGGGATATAGTCCCACTCCTGGTGCACTGAGGGATATAGTCCCACCCCTGGTGCACTGAGGGATATAGTCACTGAGGGATATAGTCCCACTCTTAGTGCACTGAGGGATATAGTCCCACTCCTGGTGCACTGAGGGATGTAGTCCCACCCCTTGTGCACTGAGGGATATAGCCCCACCCCTGGTGCACTGAGGGATATAGCCCCACTCCTGGTGCACTGAGGGATATAGTCCCACTCCTGGTGCACTGAGGGATATAGTCCCACTCCTGGTGCACTGAGGGATATAGTCCCACTCCTGGTGCACTAAGGGATATAGCCCCACTCCTGGTGCACTGAGGGATATAGCCCTATTTCTTGTGCACTGAGGGATACAGTCCCACTCCTGGTGCACTGAGGGATATAGTCCTACCCCTGGTGCACTGAGGGATATAGTCCCACCCCTGGTGCACTGAGGGATATAGTCCTACCCCTGGTGCACTGAGGGATATAGTCCCACCCCTTGTGCACTGAGGGATATAGTCCCACTCCTGATGCACAGAGGGATATACAGTAGTCTCGCCCCTGGTGCACTGAGGGATATAGTCCCACCCCTGGTGCACTGAGGGATATAGTCCCACCCCTGGTGCATTGAGGGATATAGTCTCGCCCCTGGTGCACTGAGGGATATAGTCTCGCCCCTGGTGCACTGAGGGATATAGTCCTACCCCTGGTGCACTGAGGGATATAGTCCCACCCCTTGTGCACTGTACACACAGTATATTAAAAAAAAATAGCACCATATTAAAGACATTGTGTTCCTCTGCGTAATGTGCCCTATGAGGATCTGTCAGAAGGTTCGGATGTCCCTTTAAGCTAACTTTAACCAAGTGTGATTTTTGTCTCTACGGATTTTAGGTGTTGGTCACTTATCCAGATGGGAGTCCGGCTCATCGTATCCCTGTTGCAGCAGAACCAGGAAATGTCAGAGGAAGAACTCTGGAAGATGGAACCGTTCGGCTGACCCTTAATACCCGCTCAGATATAAGCCAGCTGCAGATAACAGTAATAATTATGTTCTTGTTCATGTCACCCTTCAGAATACACTAAGAAAGCTTTGAATGTGAGATAGATGGGTCTGCAGGGTTGACTTCATGATGGTCTTATAGGATCTGCTCACATCTATGTTCGGGAAGGCTTTCATGGCCAATGTGGCATTAGACACCATTATACATCAGTAGGCCACCATAGAGCTCTTTGGATGCTCCATACAACTGATTTGTCATGGAATTATGAATAGTGCAAATATTGCATGAACCAAAGCCCAAAGATCAATAGTCTACCATGACTATAGTATATTAGCATATTAGTACTACTGTATATTACCACCACCATCATCAACTGTAGATGTTATATCTCCTCCTCTTTTCTTCTAGGTATCTACACAAGATGATAAATTAACCAAGGACCAACAAGCTTCTGCCACCATGGTGGCCTCCGCATACAGACCCATTGGTGGAAATTACCTACATCTCAGTGTTGTAGGAGGAAAACTAAAACCAGGAGACAGTGCAGTTATCAACTTCTTTATCCTGAACAGTCACCCCGCTGTCGCAGATCAGATCAATCAATTCAACTATGTGGTAACTGGACCTTGTAACTTATTATTTTCTAGATTCATAATGTTAGGAGTTGTCTATTGCAGGTAAAGTACAGGCATGTGATCATATATATTGTGGGATTAGATTTACGTTTCACTGCAAGAATTTCACCAAGAATGAGCACACAATGGAGTTTTGCTTTGGACAACGCATTGACGCCTGATAAGTTCCCCCAAAAATAAGATATATGGACAGGATATCCCGCCTTTAGTATCCACAATGATCAGCTGTGATCTGCGGTGGACCCTGGCAATCATTTTTCAATTTCCCTGCAGTGCCAACATGCTCTTGCCTCCCCCGCTCAAGCACTGGTGGGCACATACCGCCAATACAGTCCATGGATTCCTAGCTGCTTCTTGGTTTGAGCAGGGCCCGGCCATGAGGTCCGCTTAGCCAGTAATCGGCCATAGTGGGGTCCCGCCTTGGCAGTTGACTTGCTGAGCAAACGTTAACACGTCGCGACCTGGGTCCCTGCTCAGACCTAAAGCAGCCTGGGACCCGGGGACCAGAATATCGGTATGCGGCCACCAGCACTGGAGCGGGGGAGGTAAGAGAATGTTATTCGGCTAGAGACCGTAATACTTACCCCGGAGAATGAAGTCCCACTCCTGGAGCCGCTCCCGCTGCCGAGATATCACCGTCGGAAGCTCAGCATGCCCGCATTAGAGATGAGTCCGATACCCATAGAGAATGACGGCTCCATTCATTCTCTATGGGCGTCAGACTCATCTCTGATGCGTGGGCACCGGGCTTCCGATGGTGATATCTTGGCAACGTTCTCCGGGGTAAGTATAACGGTCTCTAGCTGTGGTTCGGATGGGCTCTGCCCCGGCACGGGGGGTGACAGGTTTCCTTTAAGTAATAATTTACAACTCACAGTAATGTACTTTTTCAAGTTTTTTTTATAGAATATTTTGTAAGGGAATCTGTCAACCAGGAGCGTAGCTAGGATACATGGGGCCCCATAGCAAGAAACTTTACAGGGGACGGGACATGCAACCGGCAGATGGTGGCAGTGCCTGATCCTGTCACTGAAGCACCGAGACTCTGTCTCTCCAGGGGAAGTGGAGGGAAGTGGAGGAAGACAACGTTTTGTTAATGCAGTTGAGGGGCCTTCCTCTATGGTTACTATGCCACTGCTGTCAACACTCGGACCCAACTGGAGTTACTGATAGTGTTGGGCTGATTGGTTCCCTTAAAGAGGTTAAGGCTATGTTTACACTATGTATGTTCCGTAGTAATCACAGCCGTTGTAACAATGGCCATGATTTATACGGAACTTACGTAGTGCTGCAGGCTGAAGGGATCCCGGCCCGGCCGCATAGTATACACTTTGTCCGGGATCCCTAGTGGCGCCGCGAGAAACTGACATGTCAATTTTCTGTGGCCGCTATTCACTGAATAACGGCCGCAGACAACCCTGTCACTTCACACAATGGAGTGAGCGGCTCCGGCCGCACGCTCCGTTGTGTGCAGTTCTGATGAAGGAGTGCACTGATGCGCCTACATCAGAACTCAGCGGCGCAAAAGATCATCCGGCTGGTACTACAGTACCGGCCGGGATGATCTTTTCTGAGACCAGCTGTTCCATGACCCGGCTGGCTCAAGGAACGCCCGGTCTCTTACAAGGTCTGAACATGGCCTAAAGATGTTTAGACACCTTAACATCATGTATAGTAGTATCATGTATAAAAATTATGTATAGTATCACTCTGCTCATTAGCATAATGAGCAAGAATTAGAGCAGTGGGGATTTCTTGGCAACGCAACCGGCATCTGGAGCATCACCAGGAGGAGAGGGTAAGTATGAACGGCTTTATTAAGGGGTAGGGGGGGTTCTGCCGGATCTCCTGCATGACAGGTTCCCTTTAAGTCTCTGTTTTCTTATATTGATGATTTTCCTCCTATAGATTATGAATAAAGGTAGAATAATGAAAGTGGGGACACAGGCGAGAGGAAGAGACCAGACCATTGGGGCTATGTATCTGCCAATAACAGAAGAATTTATCCCATCGGTCCGCATGTTGGCATACTATACCGTGACAACCGGAGCAGGCCGGGAAATTGTAGCCGATTCCAGAAGGATTGATGTAGCAGAAAACTATATGGGGACGGTAAGAAAATTCATCACTAAAGATCCAGAATTTTTTCTCTTTTTTCATTGATTATGAAGCTTTAGTTGGATAGGGAGAGTTTGTGTCGGATTTATCCTGATAGATCCAAGAGCATCTGAGGCTGCGAGTTATATACAGAGATCTTTGCAATTTACATTAGTTATTAATTATTTTTTTCAACCAGTCCATATATAGAAAAAACAAGGGACCTCTAATCCAGTAAACCAGGGGGTGTCTAAACCAATGCGTATACCTACAAGAGCAAAAAGATAAGATACCATAATAACTGGTGCACTCACCACCAAATAGCCTTTATTGAATCATATCTGTAGAAAAAAGTACTAAAGATCTTCCAAAAACATTTTAAAAAACATACAGGTTCATGGTGTTACAGGAAGGCAAAATGCAATAATTGACCTCCCTCTGGGAAATCCATCTGTGGGTATTCAATACGATCCAGATAACTATAAGTCTCGTATATCACCTAACTAATCTAGCATGGTCTCAATACAGTGTATAAGCCAAGATCCTAGACCAGACCCAACGCATGTTGTCACTCTACAGTGACTTTATCAGGGGTCTTTTTTTTTTTCAACCATCACAACACTTTAAAAAGCTGCCTTCAGGACACTGGACCTGGATACAGGTAAGTACAGCTTTGTTTAAAAAAAAATTTTTTTTATGTAAATTGCAAACTTCCTTTATATCCCATCCCCTGCTGATTTACATTTTGAAGGTTGTAATGACAGATATACTTTAAGAATTTATTTTGGCAATGAGGTTCAATTCATTCATGTAATTCTTTGTTTCCTCTTCCAGTATAAGGCTATGTTCCCACCACATAAGAGACCGGCCATTCCGTCATGGAACGGCCGGTCTCTTAAAAGATCACCCCAGCCGCTACTGCAGATGCTCTTTAGCGCTTGCGAGTTCCGATGCACGCCCGCATCCGAACTTCTCACTCCACACTATGGAGCGTGTGGCCGGCTCCGGTGCTGGCATGCCTGTGCCGCAGTCCATTTTTTGGAAACGCGACCTGGTTCCTGGGTACGGTGCCGGTTTATTACCAAGCAGCGGCTAAACATGAATTACTGACAATGTCCCTTCCCCTCTGTGATGCGGCTCTATTGATTTTAATGGAACCACATCACAGTGAGGAGGGTAGATCGTCCCATTGGGGATGGCCGGACTAGCTCCAGTGCTTCATGCCCGGCCACTGCTTGGTGATAAACCGGCACCATGCACGGGAACTAGGCCGTGGTTCAAAAAAGCACTGCGGCACCAGCGACATTCCAGCACCAGTCTGTTCATGTAGAAAACAAATAAAACAAAATTAGATAAAAAAATATTTGAAACAGCTTATGCAAATGCGAAAATGTAATGTTGTGGGTCTCTAAACACAGGGACTAAAAACGGAAGAACAGGCCAATTCATACAGCTGATGCCTCTAGACACTACAGGTGGACCCCTAGAGATGCAGTGTCTTTCTTTTTTCCCAATATTTGGCAATAGTAGAGTGTGTATATATTCTAAATCATGCCAATCGTGCCATTATTTTTGGCTCACCAGGCAACTCACAGATTGAATGCATCTGGCCTGCCAACATCGCATTAGATTATAATATGGGTGGTCTTGACAGCCCATATTATAATGCTGTAGGCCACAGGCAGTTTTTAGCCTGCGGCTTAGGAGTATGCGAGCAGTTTCACAACACCAGCAGCGCAGTGACGTCATCACACACGTCCTGCGCTGGGTGCCTCCCGTGGCTTCTGGGCCACAGAAAAGGGTGAGTCCAAGCTAATGGGGGGGCTGTATCCAGGGGTAGGGTGGCTTCGGGGGGATGTCCACAGGTGACAGGTTCCCTTTAACTACTGTTCTAGGGGCTGGCTACTATATAAGAGATTATGGGGGAGGGCTGGCTACTATATAAGACACTATGGGGGAGGGCTGGCTACTATATAGGACACTATGGGGGAGGGCTGGCTACTATATAAGACACTATGGGGGAGGGCTGGCTACTATATGAGACTACAGGGAAGGGCTGGCTACTATATAAGAGACTATGAAGGGGGGGGCTTGCTACTATATGACACTATGGGGGAGGGCTGGCTAATATATAAGAGACTATGGGGGAGGGCTGGCTACTATATAAGACTATGGGGGAGGGCTGGCTACTATATGAGACTAATGGGGAAGGCTGGCTACTATATAAGAGACTATTGGGGAGGACTGGCTACTATATGAGACTACAAGGGAGAGCTGGCTTCTATATAAGAGACTGAGGGAGGGCTGGCTACTATATGAGACTACGGGGGAGGGAGGGATACTATGTAAAAGACTACGGGGGAGGGCTGGCCACTATATGAGACTACAGGGAAGGGCTGGCTACTGTATAAGAGACTATGGGGGGGGGGCTTGCTACTATATGACACTATGGGGGAGGGCTGGTTAATATATAAGAGACTATGGAGGAGAGCTGGCTACTTTATAAGACTATGGGGGAGGGCTGGTTACTATATGAGACTATTGGGGATGGCTTGCTACTATATAAGACTATTGGGGAGGCCTGGCTACTATTTGGAGGGCTGGCTAATATGTGGGGCAGTTTTGGTTGGGTTGACTACTACATGGGGCAATATTGGGGGAGTTAGCTATTACATGGGTTGGGGTTTAATCATATCATAGCAATTTATCATGTCATTTATCATAGTGCACGGGGCTGGGAGATGCACACCACTGAGAGTACCAGGACCGCCGCATGCTGCTCTGACAGTGCCAGGGACCGCCGCATGCTGCTCTGACAGTGCCAGGGACCGCCGCATGCTGCTCTGACAGTGCCAGGGACCGCCGCATGCTGCTCTGACAGTGCCAGGGACCGCCGCATGCTGCTCTGACAGTGGCAGGGACCGCCGCATGCATTTTTCAATAATCATCAAGGTTGACCCCCGACTTTGTCCAATTTTTTAATTTTGGCCCACTGTGTATTTGGGTTTTACTCCTCTGTTCTAAATTATAATTTACCACGTCTGTTCATTGCCATGACCGCCTATGGCAAATCAAGTCTTTAACTGGTTTCCTTTAATTCTTTCTCTCCCCTCCTTTGCTTTTCTTATTTTTACCCTCCCGTTCTGTTAGACATCTTCGTCTTTCTAAAAACCCTTATTACACAGGGGCGATCAGCGGGAACAAGTGAGCACTAACCTGTCAGGTCAGCATTCGCTTGCTTGCTCCTCGTTCCCCGCTCGCTGCCGGTGCTATCACACGTGCCTATAGCGAGCGGGTAAGTGCGGGGGGGGGGGGGGGGGGCAAGCTGCAGGAGGGACTCCCCGGAAAATCTTAAGATTAAGAGCGGAGCAATGGCAGCAGATCGTTGCTATCCTAGTCGTTAGTCTTCCAACATGTTGAAAGACTTTAAAAGAAAACAATCAGCCGACATCGTGCATGTCAGCCGCTCGTTGCCTTTTATTATACAAAGTGATTATCATCCATAATAGCCGACAATCGGCCAATAATCGCTTCGTGTAATAGGGCCTTTATACCTGGTTCCCAAAAAACACATCTGAGCTCTAATCTTCATGAAGCACATGTAACCCTCCAGCCGACTGGGTTTGGTGATAGAATGCAATATATTAATGATTGATTGTATTATGTAGGTGGAGATAACTGGAGAAAGGTTCATAGACAACGCAATTCAGCAACCTGGAGACTCCATGAGGTTGAAGCTACAAGCAGATCATATGGCGGCTGTGGCACTGGTGGCCGTGGATAAAGGTCTTTATATGAACAACGATAAACTGAAGATCTCCCAGAAAAAGGTGATCAACATTATTAATATCTTACCCTATTGATTATCTACCCATAATATGTATATACTATAAATCAGCTTCTCCTATCAAATTGACAACTGACAAGATTGAATAAGGAAAAAAAAAAAATTAAGTAAAATCACAAAAGTTATTATTTTAATGTACAATATAAACTTAAAGTAATTTCTCCTTTAAGGTCTGGGACTCAGTGGAAAAATACGACATTGGCTGCACACCAGGGAGCGGTGCCGACACACCTGGAGTGTTTTATGATGCCGGCCTTGCCCTAGAGACAACCTTCAAAGTGACAACTCCTCAGAGATCAGGTGATCAATTGTTATAAACTAAGGGTGGCTCATACACATAATATACACGTCAGCCAAACCTGTTGATTTAGATTAGGCCAGCCAACCATTTAGTGTGTATAGTGGCTTCCTGACTTGCCTCTGCCCGTTACTGCACCAAGTGACCTGATTGTGTGACCTGCACCTGTGTCTTCATCTCCACCTTTCGTCATTAGCATCTGGTGTGTCCAGTGTCTACATGTTTAGCAACTTAGGTGGTTACCACCCTTGCCATCTGGTCTGCCCAGACCAGTTGCCACATGTTACATTTGTCACAAGAGGTAGCAGCCTTGCATGTCCTCCAGGAAAGCCTATCTCCACCATCAGGAGTATCGTGAAGAACGGAGGATACGCTTAGACAATGCCCTTAGGGATAGACAGTCACGGGACAATTACTATTACTGTATCCTCTGTACCCATGCCCCTGGATGTGACTAAATATTCTCCAGAAAAGACCAATATAGTACATCAAATCTAATCAGAAGTTGAAAGTCTTTTTACAAAAATAACTGGCTAAATAATGGCCAACAATCATTGAAAAAAAATTGGTCAAAACCTTTGCCAAAAATGTTCCAGAAATTGCCAAAAAGTTTCCTCTGGTAAACCTGTTTGACATACAGACACACTGAAGGAGCTTAAGAAAGTGAGAACGTCTTTAAGATCACATGTACTGTAATTGTTTTGCTGTCCCATCATATATGTGGACTTTGTTTTTAGATAGGATGTACCCACTAAAGGATCATTTTGAGGATCATCTAGTTTTGGTAGGCTGTCTCAGAGAGGTCAATATATATACTATTTAGGGTTTACTAACTGGAGCTAATTTTTAGTAAACACATTATGGTACAATGGAAAGATCCTTTGGCCATGAATTAGGAACTTGCATGTGGTTAATATGGTGGTTTTTCATTTTCATTTTCCTTTTTTTTTTTTTTGCCACAGAGCCTTTATGTCATCCAAAACTGAAGCATAGACGACGTTCCTCAGAAGGTAAAACAGGGACAATATATAGTCACTTGCTAATATTCAAAGTATGCTTGTAAACGTCTGTGGGGAGCAGCCAGGAATGTGCAGATGGTGACCCCGGGGCACTTGTGGTCAAATTAATTGGTCATATGGGAGTAGAAGTGGGATCTCTGGGGCACTTTCCTAGTTATCACATCAGTTATAAAGGAGGTGTGACCTGCTAAAAAGTCCCTATTACATGGGTGGATTCAGAGGAGCAAGGGCTCCTTGTTCCCCACTCGCTGGCAAGTGCAAGCGGGTAAGTGCCGGGGGGCGTGGGGAGCTACGGGGCTCCCCAGATGATCTTTACATCATTCAAGGAGCCCAAAGGAGATAGTGGCGGTCTGCTGCCACCACTCCTGTTACATGGATCGACGTCAGCAGATCATTGCATGGCTGATCGTTTGTGTTTCAGCCTGTTGAAAGACAACGACAATGTCGGCTAATCGTTGTCTTCTATTACACAAAGTGATTATCGGCCATAACTCTTTATCTCTTTAACTCTTCATCCTCTGGAGCCCACCCTGTGTGACATGTCTGGTGGGTGGTAAATGGGCAGGCCCACAATGTTCGTCATGCAGTCGTGCAGCCAAACACACATTTAGCAAAACGATAGAGCAGCTCTTTACTTGAAATAACCTGGTAGAATTGCTTTACAGGCTTTACTGGAAATAGTCCAATTTTCACAGTAAAGCAATGGTGGATGTAAGGAGGTGTTCCTCTCTAGCAGGCAGTGCAGTGCAGGCAGATGTGTATGTGGGATATAAGGTAAGCCTTCCTGTAGTCTTTGGTAGAGGAACAGTCCTGACTATGTTACAAGAGGACCTTCATGGGTTGATTTCCAAGATTTGAGTGACAAGGTGGTAGTAGTAATGAAGGTTGGGCTGTAGTCTTCTATCACAGGGCACACACTATTGCCTTTCTTTAAAAAAAAAAAATTAACTGGAAGGACAGTGGAGTCAACAATTTCCAAAAAGGGGGAAACAAATTACCATGAAAACAGACTTGCAGAATCAGAGCTATTTTAGAAATTTGTGAAGGATATAGGTATAAATGGTGTTTACCAAATTGTGCAGAATAACTCTCTTCACTCTTGAAGCTGTTTTAAAACATTGGTCCATGGGTCGAAAAAGTTGCCGTTTAAGTGTCGAGAAAAGAAGTGCATCCTGGTGACATTCGGTGACAACTCCCATGGTGCCTTTGTTGCAGTCTGTAACCTTATTGTAACAATTGGAAAAACGGAATGAGTAATAGTAACGGTAGGGTTGGTGGTGGGGAACAGAAGCAAACAAGGAACTGTTTTGAGATCTTTCTAAAGAGTTAATAGCAGGTATCATAGAGGAAATACAAAGAAGCCTCACAATGGAAGGGGGTGTAGTGGTAGATTGCTAGACCTAATTTAATCATGGTTTTCCAGACTGAAGTTTCAGTTTTTTACCGAATAAGACTAGATTGTTAAAAATTTGTCGAGAGCGCTGTTTTGAGACACTAATTCTACTAATCTGTAAATGTGGTCCAATATTGGCTACTAGAGATGAGCTCACTCCAGTATGCTTGAGTCCGATTGGCATTTGAATACTGGTGGCTAAAGAAGTTGGATGCAGCCCTGGGGAGTCCAGGAAACAGGGATACAGTCATAAGCCGTAGGTCGTAGGTTATCACCGAGCTGCACTCATCTGTATTGGCTACCAATTCTTGAACAGAAGGTGCGGTATTAGTTTTCCAGGAAATAACAAAAACCAACCTTCAGCTATCGGGAGTGATCTACCTAGAGATTAGGTTGGTTGGATGAATTTAATTTTCTGGAAGGGAAAGCAGTAACCATATCTCTGGGGAACAGGTCAGAGTTTGGTCCATGTTTTAGGTAATATTACCAGTTGTCTCCTTGCAGGAGCTCTGCACTATGGGGCAAAAACATCACACAGGGAGAAAGGTTCCCATGTTATTTTTTTGCCTTTTCAGTAAGTTTCGGTGCATTTCCGTCTATTTTAATTTAACATTAAAGGACAACTCCCCCCAATTTTTTTTTAGCTTAACACACATTACAAAGTTGTATAACTTTGTAATGTGTTGAAATAACCAGTCTGGCCCCCTTCCCCCACTTTCAGACCCCCCCCGAAAGTTAAATAAAGTATACATTACCATTAAAATTACTGTCATCACCGCCCTCTTCTCCCGGGTGCCATCTTGTGACAACAATGTCAGAGCCGGGGGCGGGCCAGGTCTTCTTCCTCCTCGGCGTCTTCATGTAAAGAGAATGGGAGAGAAAATGAAGTGCACCAGCAGGCTTTTCATTGGCTGGAGCGCATCACATGGCTTCCAGCTTGCTCAGCCCTGATTGGCTGAGCTTGCTGGAAGCCATGTAATGCGCTCCAGCCAATGAAAAGGCTGCCGGTGTGCAGCCTTTTCTCTCCCATTGACCCGGAAGTGAGGGAGATCGCAGGACGGCGGCTGGAGGTGGCGGAGACGCGGGCGGCGGGCAATTCAAATGGCAATCGTCACCGGAGGGATGGTGAGTATGGTGTGTGTGTGTCTGTGTTTTTTTTTTTTCCAGGTCCCATGGGAGTTGTCCTTTAAGCAATGAATCCATTGTTCTGTAGAACATCTCTTATCTTTTCTCCACATCTAAATTTTTATTTGAAAGTTTGTATTACTTTCTCTGTCAGATGACGAGTATATTCCTGATGAAGAAATTATATCCAGAACAGATTTCCTAGAAAGTTGGCTATGGAGGGTAGAGATAATGAATGAAAGACCAGATGCCAGAGGGTGAGTATAATATAGGTTTATGCTGAAAAAAATTAAAACCAACGGGCAGCGTGACATCCTGACAGAATTTGTTTTACGGCTTGAAAACACAATAATATGTTTCTGCCTATGGGGCTTTGTGTGGAAGGTCTTATTTTCCTGCACTTTGATGGTTGTTATTGGTTTTATTTTGGCATAGATATGTCTTTTTGGTCGCTTTTTGTTGCCTTTTGTCTGGTCCAAAAGTAATTATGGCTCTTAGTATTTTTTGCAATTACGGGATCAAGAACATATTTTTGATTTTTAATAATTCTGCAAATGGCTGTACTAAATATGTTGATTTTTTTTTAATTTATAGTTTTCAAAACATTTTTAATTTGTTTCATGGAAAACATTACATATTTTTATATAGATCAATGCAAGATCTAATAAGTTGGCCTACACTAGCAGATTTGTTATCTGCAGCCGATTGATGCCCTTTGACTGATCAGACTCTCTGCTGGACAGATCTCCGATGCTCGGTGCCAGTGCCAGACAATAAGTGTTCCATTCCTCTACAGCGCCACCACAGGAAAAATGAAGCATTACACTGTTTACTATGTGTCTGGTCCTCCAGAGTAGGAGATATAGATGGGGATTCTGAAGAGGAACGCCTCCCAGCAATTCAAAATTACCCAATTAGACTTTTCTCCTAAACTAAACAACCCTTGGAATTGATTATGATGTAGAATGTCAGTAGAAACCAGTCATTAGGATCAGTACCAATGATCCCCTTGTACCATATTGTCAGACATGTTGGGGTTTACACTATAAATCTCTATTGCCTTTTTTTACAGAATTTCCACAAAGATTCTTCCTGTTTCCTTAAAAGACTCCATGACCACATGGGAGGTTTCGGCTGTGAGTCTATCGGAAAGTAAAGGTAAGTTAGTCTATGTATGAGGCCCATTGTTCATGGAGATGTAACAGGTGAATGTGTCATTTATCTGACTCTTCTGGGTACTCAGGAATTTGAGGAATTTTTTTTAAAGGGGTAGTGCGGTGCTACACATTTATTCACTAAATAACACACATTACAAAGTTATACAACTTTGTAATGTGTGTTATTCAAAGAGGATGTACCATCAGGTACATCCTCTTGGATTTAACCCACTGATAAACAACGCCGTCATGGGGAAGCCGGTGGCGAGGTCCGTTTTCGAACCGTGGCCCAGTTCCCGTGTACGGCGCCGTTCTATGCACGGGTACCGGGCCAATGCTCAAGCACTGGAGACGGGCAAGCCTGACCCCAGTGGGAGGGAATTCCCTCCCTGTATGACGCGGCTCCTTTAGAATCAATGTAGCCGCATCATAGAGAGGAGGGAATTCCCTCCCGTCCCGGTACCCGTGCATAGAATGGCGCTGTACACGGGAAACTGGCCGCGGTTCGAAAAATGGACCGCGGCTACGGCTTCCCCATGACGGCCCAGTTCTATCGGTAGGTTAAATTCAAGAGGATATACCTGATGGTGTGTTCCCCCCACCCCCGGAAGTGTGGTGCATTATACTCACCGAATTACTGTCGACTCCGGCCTCCAGCCTCCCTCATCCCGCCCCCCCCCCCCCCTGCGCATCATCAGCTGCTCAGCCACGATTGGTTGAGCATAGTGATAAATATTGTCAATTCATCCAGTTTCTCACGATGCACAGCCCTCTCTCTCGCACCTCAGCTCCCGATGACCTGGCTGGCATAAAGCTACCTGAATCTACCTCTGCACAGATCCCTTCAATCACGGCACTGCTCTGACAGATGTGTCGGGCCACGGGGAGCAGCAGCCAGGGGACACATGTTGAGGAGCACAGAGCATCACATAAGCCAGAAGTGGAACCAGGTGGCCACCGCTGAGCACTGGCACAGTTGAGAGTTGTAGTCGCTGTAGTGCAGTGAAGGGACCTGAGCCTTTCACAACTGCTGTGTATATGAGCAAATGGACAACTGGGGACACAGATTTAGTACACCAAGGATTGCTTTTACTCACAACACTTTGAAGGTCAAATATAGAAGTTCACAGCTTTGAAAAACAGTCTTTTGTTTGAAGATATACACGCTTTGGCAGAGATACAGTATGCACACACAGTTCCGATAAAACTTGACAATCTTTGAGAATACAATAGAGCTTTGTGACACACAGAGATAATACTGCTAGTGATGAGCGAATAGTAAGGTATTCGATCTATCGAATATTATCAAATAGTTCGCTGAATATTCGATAAATATTCGATAAGCGTACAAATCCCCCAGCTTCCGGTTTTTACCTCAAAGTGGTCTAATAGATGTTTTGAAATAATCGAATACTTGTTTCCATTGACTTTAATGGGATCGAATATTAGATCGAATATTCGGGAGATTTGCTCATCACTAAATACTACAGCTGAATATGCTGAGAATATAGCAGAAGAATTGACTGACAGCAGTAAAGTAAACTGTTTTAGTTAGTTGAAATATAGGGATGACCGCAACCCCCCCCCCCCCACAGCGCGCTGCATCTTCGCTTCATTACTATGCCTGCGATCCTGGGTGCATAGTTGCGCTCCCAGGAATCTGCGGTCAGGATCTTCCAGGGAATTCAACATACATTCCCTGGATTTCCAGGGAATGTATCTTGAATTCCCTGGAAGATCCCGGCCGCAGATTCCCGGGAGCGCAACTATGCACCCGGGATCGCAGGTATCGCACTGGAGTGATCGGCTTTCGGACCGAAAGTCCGAAAGTTCTGCTCATTTCTATTGAAATAGAGCTGTTGTAGTAGTTCTAGAGCATGGGTAGGTTAGGATACTGCAGATCATCGGAAGAAGGGGCCTACTTGGCACAGCAGCTCAGCTGGGGCTGTTAGGGACAAGTCCTGAATCCACTGGAAAGGACATCAGCAGAACTACTATGTGGGCACGGAGTGACACACTAATAGGGATTACAGGCCCACTTAGTGGAAGAGGTAGTTGTCCGGGAGACCCTAAAGGGACATGCTAGCAAGTTGCAGTAGAGACTCGGCCTTTGCGCTTAGCTAAACTACTGACTCTGATCTGATTGGGTAATACACTTGGAATAACCCTATGTGATAGAGTAGAGCTCATGAGGTACCTAGCTCAGGGATTGGTTAGTTAAATATTTGCACACAGTGGCAGATATACATACATTATCAATAATAGAGACATCAGTTAACTATCAGCCGTGCAGTAGAACAGTGGCGGGAGTTGTGTAATACAGACACATGGTACTGACCTACACCTGTTTAAAAAAAAAGAAAGTGGATCCCTCTTTGGGACACTGCACAGACTACCCCACTTCCTGACTCCGCTAACACACCGCAACCCCCCCGCGCGCGCACACTGCTCCACTCACAACCAGCTGGCTCTGCCTCGCTCACCCCGCTGCCTCAGTCTCCCTGTGGCCGTCAGGTAGGCTGCCCTGTCATTCACTTCGCTGCATCCCAATTCCTGGCCGGCCAATGGTGGGGCGGCATTACGCTATGCTGCGTTTACTCCTATGCTCCACCACCTACGAGACCCATTGGTGCACTTTACTTATAGACAGACATGAAATGAACAGTGTTTAGTGTCGAGCCACCTAAAAATCCTTAAAGTGGATGTTTTGTGTATAAATATTAAGACTTTAGTAAATCTGCCTATATAACCTTAATCATTTAAAGATCTGACATTCTTTCTATATCCCCCTGACAGGAATCTATGTGTCTAAACCTTATAATATTCGGGTGATGAAGGATTTCTTCATTGATCTGAAGCTTCCATATTCTGTGGTGAGAAATGAGCAGGTAGAGATACGGGCCATTCTCCACAATTACGGCAGCAATCAACGTAAGGCAAGTAAAAAAGATTATTAATTTATGGATTCAAGACTTTTAGTTCCCACACATCTTTAAATGTCCGCCATGTTGCCTTGGATTTAGATGCAGGTAGACTGGACCAATAATGATCAGTTGTGCAGTCTCTCTACTGCCAAGAAGAAGTATCGTCAAGAAGTGATCATCCAACCTTCCTCATCTAGGGCTGTGCCATTCATCATTGTGCCATTATCCTTGGGAGAACATGAGATTGAAGTTAAAGTGAAGGCACATGGGGAGTTTGTATCTGATGGTGTCAAGAAAAAGCTGAAGGTTGTGGTAAGTTCTAGAAAAAGATGCAATAATGTCTGTAAGGGCCCTATTACACGGGATGATTATGGCTCGAAATGTCGTTAAATCGCTCGAATTGTAGTGATAATTGCTTCATGTAATAGCAGTAAACTATTCAATGACGAATGAGAAATCATTGATCGCTTCGTGAGACCTGGACCTATTTTTATTGTTACTTGTTCGCAAATCGTTTGCAAGTTGTTTGGTGTAGTTACTCGTCGTTCGGTCATTCGTAAAAGAAAAAGGAATGGTTCAACAACTTCATAGTGGAAATTCTATTGGCCAAAGACATTGTATACCCTAAAGTTGTAATAGTACTGTATATCCCTAAATGTCTATGAGCCCCTACTATACTTTATATTCCCAAAAAGGTAGAACATAAAGATTTCAACTACATAAAAAAAATTCTGGAATCCTCTATTGAATATGATATCACATGCGTACCGTATTCTCCAATATTTAAATAACTTCCCCTTGTTCCTCCTTTCACTTTTATTTAATTTCCTATTTTTAGCCAGAAGGAAGACTTGTAACGCAGGTTCTAAAATCGGTTGTTTTGGACCCAGAAGGGAAAGGTCTGTATATAGTATTAGGCTATGGAGGTTATCTTATACTAACAAACAAGCAAATTTTGGGGATCTAAGAAATTTTTTTTTGAAAATGTTGATGTCTAATGACGGTATCATTGTTAATCTACAGCTAAATGACGTTGTACCTCTTCTAATGACTGATCATTATGTAGGTGGAGTCCAAGAAGAACTGATCTCTGTTGTATATCCCAAAAATACAGTCCCCAAAACAGATGTTGTCACCATTGTTACCATCCAAGGTAAGTGCTGGTTGGCCAACTTTCCTGATATATATTATATAGCTAATTTGTACTAACAGGGATCTCCGACATTAGTTCTGTTCATTCCCTGACTTTGTATCTTATCTCTATTATACTCAGGAAGCCTAATAAGTGAAATGGTGGAGAAATTCATCGATGGCGTCAATCTGAATAATCTGATAATTGCTCCGGGGGGATCAGCAGAACAAAACATAATGAGAATGACGGCTTCCTTGATAGCCGCACATTACTTGGATGTCAGCAACCAATGGTACAGAGTAGGAGTACAGCGGAGGGAAGAGGCCATTCAGTACATCAAATCTGGTAAGATGGTCTCCATTACTTCTAAAAGTATTGGGCTACTGAAAATATTCAGTGGAAGAAGTTGACCCAGGAGGCAACTTCTCGATTATCATTTAGGTACACTGATTGTCTCAATGATCCTAAACCAGTGAGGGTTGTCTATAGACTGGGGGGGGGAAATGTATGAAGGACCTGCCAATTTCCTTTGGCATTAACTTGATACAAACTGTTTCACAAAAAAAATTAAACAAAAATTTGGAAAAAGGGAAAAAAGCAACTCCATGTTGGGCCTTCCATGAACGGCACATTCATGTGTGAATAAGTCTTTATTGTTTTATCAAGTAATTTTTGAAATGTCATCAGACATGTCAAAAGTTACTGGTCTATCCCACTGCGATCCCTGCGGTACACCAAACGCAGGGTAGACACATAAAAAAATGCTAATTAATTAGAATAGAACTCGTGCATGGAACCCGCCCAACGTATCTAGAAATGAGCAAATTCACAGTAATAACAAAGCAAATTGTTGGCGTATCAGCCTGCTGCCTTTTAACAGCCCCTCCATGCCGCTCCTCCCCTGGTGCCTGGAAAAGCTTGATCCAGTCCTGGGAAACTCCTCCCAGTTTCCCAGGACTGGGTCCAACTTTTCCCAGCCCCCAAGCAGGAGTGGCTCTGAGTTAAAAGGAAGCAGGCTGATTAGCAGACTGCCGAGCTAACAAAGCATTTTGCTTTGTTATTATTGTTGTAAATTTGCTCCTCCTCTTACACTTTCAAAACCATCTATGGACTCATACTGTATCTATGAAGGCCAGAAGATGATTCTGTATTGCTTCATTATATGCCGTTTTACAGTTATTTATTCACACTGAACCTGATACAGTTAATGTCATTGGAACAGAAGGCATATAATGTAAGCTTGTTACCATAGTAAGTGATTAAAAAAACTGCAGATTTGGACATTTTTGGGGACATTTTTAGGTCACTTTATCTATATCCCCATGTTTGCTCCCAATAAGGTTCCTTCCCTATATGCTAACTAGAGATGAGCGAACCGGGTTCGGGTTTGAATCTATCCGAACCTGAACATTCGGCATTTGATTAGCTGGGGCTGCTGAAGTTGGATAAACCTCTAAGGTTGTCTGGAAAACATGGATACAGCCAATGACTATATCCATGATTTCCACATAGCCTTAGGGCTTTATCCAACTTCAGCAGCCACCGCTAATCAAATGCCAAAAGTTCGGGTTTGGATGGACTCGAGCATGCTCCAGGTTCACTCATCTCTAATGCTAACGTACTTTTTTAGTTGTCTTCTTTGTCTCAAAATTTTTAGGTACCTTTAAATTCCCTCACACCTTTTTAGACCTTAAAGGAGTTATCTGGGTAACAAAAACAATATTCTAAATGATTCCCCTTTCCAACACCACCCTATGTCTAATATACACATTTTATCTATCTTGCACCCTTTCCCTGCTTTTTTTCTCATTCTTTAAATGTGTAAAATCCTCTACTCTGGGTCCATTCTGACCACGCTCAGCTCCCTCTTACTCCCTCCCTTTGTGATCACAGAACATGTGATCTCCTTTCTGGGGGCCGGGTTAGCTGTCTTATGACTTGGTAACCCGACACCCAGGAGACATTATCTGCATCATCTCCATGCACCTGTGCTGCTTCCATAGACTTACATGTGTCCCTGAGCCCAGGTTTCTGTAATATGAAGCATTAAAGTTCTATCTCTCCTTGCTGTCAGTAAACGAAGGCATATGTACCTGTCTTTGTGTCACAGCTCTGTATATTGTAAGTGTTATGGATGTTCTTAGAGTCTGGATGGAACTAGAATGTTTTCATTCACAGTCAGCAAGCAGAGATCTAAACCTACACTACACCCCCTAACCCCGGTAAACAGATGCCCGTTATGCAGCACATAGCTACACCATGCGTGCGTCAGCTCTGCTACATCATCAGCTGGTATGGAATACATATTGGGATGATGTGATGCAGAATCAGTGAAAAAAACAGTCCTGTGTTTACTGTGCAATAATAATGAAAGCAGGGGCAGGAAAGTAAGCTAAGGGGGCGAGTACACAAATAGACCAATTCGGGAGATGCATGATGGGAAATGTAGTTTCTTATGTTGGTTATTGTTCGGCTTTAAGAAAAACTTGTAACCCAGGAATGGCAGCAGCTAGAAAGACAGGATACGTCTCAAATACTAAGGGGGACTTGGTGAGTAAGAGCAGCTGACATGTAATTTTTTCGCTCTTTGGTGGATAGCCCCTTAACCTTCTATGCCCCTACTACATTATGCTTACTCCCTCCAATAATAGCATCTCTCTTAGTGCTAATAAAGAAAGAAAATATCGACCCTAGAGTTTAGTCTTGTCTATGATGTGCATGTCCAGTCCTATCAGAGGACCTGACCATGAATGTGTCATTGATATACAACATGTTCTTCTCTGACAGGTTTATATAACCAATTGCCATTCATGAACTCAGAGGGTTCTTATGGTGGATATGGTGGCAAAAGCCCTTCCAGCACATGGTAATGTAGAAACGTCTTATAGTTTTAACCCTCTAATATACTATTGAGCTTGCTTTATTTTACAATTTACCACGGTACCAAGGATCGGTTCCTCAGACAATGCAAACCCCATAAATAGTCGCTATCCCCTACCTTAGAACTTTTCGACCATTAAAATATTTCAATTCTTTACCAAGCTGGATTCATATGGTGCTTATACAGTAATTTAAAGGACAACTCCTGCGGGACCCCCCCAAAAAAAAAAAACACAGACACACACAGACACCATACTCACCATCCCTCCGGTGACGATCGCCACTCCATTCGCCCGCCGTCCGCCTCACCGTCACCGCCGTCCGCCGTCCAGCGATGTCTCTGTCTTCCGGGTCCTGGGGACGGAAAAGGCTGCCAGTGCGCTTGCGCACCGGCAGCCTTTTCATTGGCTGGAGCGCATCACATGGCTTCCAGCAACCTCAGCCAATCAGGGCTGAGCAAGCTGGAAGCCATGTGATGCGCTCCAGCCAATGAAAAGGCTGCTGGTGCGCATGTGCACCAGCAGCCTTTTCCGTCCCATTCACTCTCTATGAAGACGCCGAGGAGGAAGAAGACCCGGACCGCCCCCCGGCTCTGACGTCGTCGTCACCAGATGCCGCCCGGGAGAAGAAGACCGTGACGATCGTAATAGGTAATGTATATATTCTTTAACTTCCGGGCGGGGGGTCGGGGGTCCGAAAGTGGGGGAAGGGGGCCAGAACGGGTATTTAACCACATTACAAAGTTATATAACTTTGTAATGTGTGTTAAATAAGCTAAAAAATTTTTTTGTGGGAGTTGTCCTTTAATGTGGATCAAGGACGGGGACTTGTAAAAGACAATTTTTAATACACAAGGTCTTTACTTTGTGTATGTAATACTTCACTGCTTTCAAACACTATGGGGGACGTTGATGAAGACCGGAGTATGAGTACACCAGTCTTAAATTAAGGCAGGTTTACATTCACTTACTGTAAATTTACCAACCACATCTGCTAGGAGTTTGTTTCAAGCATCTACTACTCTTTCTGTAAAGTAATACTTTCTCATGTTCAGACGGTGTCCCCTTGTTCATGTTTTCAGTTTCTCTTCTTTCCTTCAGACAATACAGATTTAGATTCTTAGGTGTTTCATGATATGTTTTATGCAATACACCCTCCACCATTTATTCCTGTAGGTGAGGTCTCCAGAACTGGACACAGTTTTCCAGATGTGATGTCACTAGAGGTATATACAGTAGGATCACAATCTCCCTCTTCCTACTGGTTATACCTCTAGCCAGGGCCGGCGTCAGCACCAGGCATACTCGGGCAAGTGCCGGGGCCCACAGTGCCTTAAGGGGCCCCCCGGCACTTGCCCACGTTATTTCTTCCCCTCTCACTGCGCTCACACACTAACACACATTGCACTGTGTGCAGGTGGTGAGCGCACACATCATTACCTGGGGCTGTGGGATGAGGGGGGCGCTGGTGAGCCACTTAAGTCATTTTGTGGCTCCTCCAGGCCTCAGTCTCTCAGCGGCGGGCCAGAGGAGAGGGGGGCAGGGCTCACTGCACGGCAGCCTGTAGAGGCCAAACAGCAGGTCAGGGCCCAGAAGCCTCACTACAGTGCTGCCTGTGCTGTGCTTCCCTGCCCCCTCCTGTATTCCTGTGTGTGTGTGTGTGTGTGTGTGTAAGTCTGTATGCTAGTGTTGCGTGTGTAAGTCTATGCAGGTGTTGTGTATGAGTATCTGTCTATGTGTGCTGGGAGTAGGAAGGTAGGGTCACCTGTAGCATATCTGCTGCAGTGGATTTATTGCAGATTTTCCCCTTTACTTTCCATGGGGGAGTCACAATAGGCAATAAATCCACTGTTGTATTGCTATTTTTTTCTGTTAAGGTACAAACACACACGGCATATACGCTGTGTATTTACTGCTGTGATACGCAGCAGTTACGCAGCAGATTAGATCTAAATAACTGAACACAGCATCAAATCTGCTGCGTATCTGCTGTGTGTGTTTGTACCCGTAAAATGTTTTCCAGGACTCCGTAGGGCAGCATCCAACTTCTTTACCCACATATCTATCTCTCCATTTAGTGTAGGTGATCAGCAGTGTATTATATAATATAATAATATATAATACACTGCTGATCACCTACACAGAATGGAGATATATATACACACACACACACACACACACACACACACACACACACGGGGGGATAATAAGTATATAATAAACTGCTGTATACCTACACAGAATGGAGAGACATTACTTATTATCCCCCTCCTGTATGAGTGTGTATATATCTCTCTATTCTGTGTAGGTATACAGCAGTGTATTATATATTTATTATCCCCCTGTATGATATGAGTGTGTGTGTGTGTATATGTATATATATATATATATATATATATATATATATAATCTCCATTCTGTGTAGGTGATCAGCAGTGTATTATATACTTATTATCCTCCTGTATGAGTGTGTATATATATCTCAATTCTGTGTAGGTATACAGCAGTGTATTATATACTGTACTTATTATCCTCCTCCTGTGTGAGTGTGTATATAATACACAGCTGTATACCTACACAGAATGGAGAGAGATATATACACACACACACACACACACACACACACACAAACACACACACACACAAGGATAATAAGTATATAATACACAGTTGTATACCTACACAGAATGCAGAGATAGAGACCCTCTAAAAGTGATGCCACATGATTTACTATACAAAGGGGCCCGCTAAGGCTCTGTCGCCCAAGGGCCCACCAAAACCTGGAGCCGGCCCTGCCTCTAGCTATACAGCCCAGCATACTTATATATATATACAGTGGTGCCTTGGATTACAAGGACCGCGCTTGTAATCCAAATCCACTCTTAAACCAGAGCAAATTTTCTCTTAAGAAATCATTGAAATGCAGACAGTTGGTTCCACACCCCAAAAAGAATGATTTTATATTCTGAATAACAGGTAAAACAAATGAAACAAACATTTAGAAACAGCAGAATCTGTGATATTATAAGTTACTGTAAAGTATAGCAATCAGCATGTGCAGTATAATGTATAGTAACTGTATAACCCTGATAACACAGCAGCTGGATATGTGATATATAAGTTACTGTACAGTATAGCAGCATGTGGTGTATAATGTATAGTAACTGTATAACCCTGATAACACAGCAGCTGGATATGTGATATATAAGTTACTGTACAGTATAGCAGCATGTGGTGTATAATGTATAGTAACTGTATAACCCTGATAACACAGCAGCTGGATATGTGATATATAAGTTACTGTATAGTATAGCAGCATGTGGTATATAATGTATAGTAACTGTATAACCCTGATAACACAGCAGCTGGATATGTGATATATAAATTACTGTACAGTACAGCAATCAGCATGTGGTGTATAATGTATAGTAACTGTATAACCCTGATAACACAGCAGCTGGATATGTGATATATAAATTACTGTACAGTATAGCAATCAGCATGTGGAGTATAATGTATAGTAACTGTATAACCTTGATAACACAGCAGCTGGATATATAAGTTACTGTACAGTATAGCAATCAGCATGTGGTGTATAATGTATAGTAACTGTATAACCCTAATAACACAGCAGCTGGATATGTGATATATAAGTTACTGTACAGTCTAGCAGCATGTGGTGTATAATGTATAGTAACTGTATAACCCTGATAACACAGCAGCTGGATATGTGATATATAAGTTACTGTACAGTCTAGCAGCATGTGGTGTATAATGTATAGTAACTGTATAACCCTGATAACACAGCAGCTGGATATGTGATATATAAGTTACTGTACAGTATAGCAATCAGCATGTGCAGTATAATGTATAGTAACTGTATAACCCTGATAACACAGCAGCTGGATATGTGATATATAAGTTACTGTACAGTATAGCAGCATGTGCTGTATAATGTATAGTAACTGTATAACCCTGATAACACAGCAGCTGGATATGTGATATATAAGTTACTGTACAGTATAGCAGCATGTGGTGTATAATGTATAGTAACTGTATAACCCTGATAACACAGCAGCTGGATATGTGATATATAAGTTACTGTACAGTATAGCAATCAGCATGTGCAGTATAATGTATAGTAACTGTATAACCCTGATAACACAGCAGCTGGATATGTGATATATAAGTTACTGTACAGTATAGCAATCAGCATGTGCAGTATAATGTATAGTAACTGCATAACCCTGAAAAACAGCAGAAGCTTGTAGATACAGGATGGAACTGCAGATCCCCATAATGCAGTAGCGTAGTACAACAGGCTAGAATAGAGAAGCAGGGCTGCTGTCAGAGGTCTGTGTGGTCACATGACAGCAATGGGGAAGGGGTGTGTGTTCAGCATGGACCAATCAGGAAGTGAGAATCACAGAGCTGTGCAGGAGGACAGTGACAGAAACTTTATATCAATGGCTGAGTGTAAGTGCAGGCAGATTATAGCAGGAATGGAGAGGATGGAAATACAAGGGCTGACAGAGACTGCAGGGAGCATGAAGCAATGAGCAGGACAGATGTGGGCACATACATGCAGCGCTCTCTGTCCGGGGAGAGAGGGTTACAGCTATGGAGAGATGACCTCCACAGTCCTGTCCCCTGATGTAAGCCCCAGCCTGAAGTGGGTGAGGGAGACTTCCTGGGTCAGAGTACAGGGCTGTAGACCCCGCTATGCAGATCATGCCCCTCCCCCACTCCCTCTCCCACCCAGTACAGGGAGCTCTTACACCAAAGCAATGCTCTTACACCAAGTAACAATTTAAAAAAATAAAAGTGAGCTCTTAAACCAAGTCACTCTTAAACTAAGTTACTCTTAAACCAAGCTACCACTATATATATATATAAAGACCAGCATACCACTATATATATTATTAGCTTTCCCTACTGCTTGGCTGCATTGATGACTCATTGTGAGGTTTCTGAAATCACTGCCCCTAAATCCTTCTCTTCTAAAGTCTTTGCTAACACAGAACTGTCGAAACTGTATATTACTTACTACCTGCTTTCCCCATCGTCCAGTAGACAATATTCCCATGTTAAGCATTTCACCTGTCAGTTAGCACCTCTCTCCCTATGTAGGCATACCCCTGTGTAATAAAAAAAATATATATTCATCTGGGTGCAGGGCTTCAGTCCACCAGCGCCTCCTTCCTTTCCCATCACTTGTGCATCAGAGCTAAGGGAGAGGGACCAGGCAGTAGCGGATTATAAAAGGTCCTTTTTGGGCGATAGCCCAGGGCCCTGAGCTCCTGGGGAGCCCATGGCCACCCAAACAGACATACTTTCAGTGATGTATTGTACCTGGCTACAGTTCTGCCATGATTTGCAAAAAATGTATGCTTTTTTACCGCAATTTTGCACAGATCAGGGCAGCATGACATTATCCTGTACTACAAACACTACTCTAGTACTGCCATAGTTACAGTAGGGTGGGTGGGCCCAAGCCTGGGGCCTATGGTAAAGTTAATCCGCCCCTGGTACCTGGCTCTTGTGGCATGAGGAAATAAGCTGCCTGTGGCCACAAGAGTGTTTGGCAATATCAATCACAACTCTGCATTTTACCATGAGCGCTCATCTGGACCACTTGCAGTTAAAGAGACCAAATGTTTTAAGAAGTGGGTCGCATAAGGCTGGAAATCACCCCAAAATAGTGAATGCGCTGCCGGGTCTGGGATACTTGGAAGGTATGCTAAAGGTATAATCTGCTATGAGAGGACACAGCTACTTGTAACAGGTTAATCTTCTAGGGCAGTACATAGCTGTATGTAAATGAGTCTGCCTGCTAGAGGAGGACACAACTGCTTTTAATAAGTAAACTTGAATCTCTCACTGCATACACAGAGACACACATAGGCTGCAGCCATGTAACATCAGCATGAAGTAAAATAACAGCACATATCTATCTTATTTGTTTTCTTAACTATCCATACAGCCACCTTAGAAGCAGAAAGTCTCTCAGAACTGTCAAAACAGTGAACTTTTACTGCTGATTAGTGTTGCGCGAACTTGTCAAAATGTTGGGGTTCGGTTAGTTAATAGGATGTATCCATGTTTTCCCAGACTCCCTAGGGCTGCATCCAACTCCTGCAGCCACGAGTAATAAATGCTGAGTGTTTTGGTTCGGATAACATTGCTGAACGCAACCATTTTCACAGTTTCACTCAACACTACTGCTGATGACTCCAATCAACTCCAGTCTCCCCTTTAATTTCTTCCCGTTATTAACAGGCACAATCCCGGTGCATGAGGGTATAGGCGGACGCGAGCAGATCACCACGCCTCCAAATCAGCTGACAGCTGCATTGAAATGTCCTTCAAAACAGTCATTGGTGGTATAGTGGCTGTGATAAGGCTTCCCAGAATGGGATCAGAGAAGCCTGATCACAGTAACCTCTCTGGCCAGGACTCAGCCTCTCAATGATACTTATCCCGGCTCGCAGATCGATTCATAAGGGCTGCAGCAGCCCTTACAATCCATCTGCAGAAAAATGTATTCTATGTAATGTATATACACTACATTGATTCTATGAGGACTAGTGGAGTAAAAAGTTTAATGTAGTTTAAAAAAGTATTTTTAATAACAAAAAGCCCCTTCCCATATTAAAAGTTTAAATCACCCCCCTTTTCCCATTTTATCAATAAAAATAAATAAACATATTAGGTATAGCCGCGTGTGTAATCGCCTAAACTATTCTCATTCACAGTAAACAGCATAAGCGCAAAAAATAATAATTCCAAATCGCAAATAAAAAAAAAAAAAAAAAAAAAGACATCTCACACAGCCCCATAGACCAAAGGATAAAAGCGTTATAAGGATGGGAATAGAGCCATTCTAAGCACATTTAGTTTCCTTTTTAAAAGGTTTTAATTTTTTTAAAGCAGTCAGGTAAAATAAAAGTTATACAAGTTACATATCGTTGTAATCATACTGACGTGTGGAACATATATAACAAGTCAGTTTTACTATGGGAGAAACGGGGTTAATACAAAACCCCCCAAAAGGAAAACAAATTGCTTTAAAAAAAAAAAAAAATCACTGCGCAAATAGTTTTTTTTTCAGGTTTCACTGCAAATTTTATGGAAAAATTAAGTCTGCCACTGGAAAGTACAATTGATGTCTCAAAAAATAAGGGCTCATGTGGGTCTGTAGGTTACAAAACGCAAGCCTGTGGACTTTTAGGTTACAAACCCACTTGCTGGATCTGCAGCGAGTCTCCTTGCTGCGTTTTTGCAGGGAGACTCGCTGCAGATCCCGGCCCTATACTTTCAATAGCAGAGAAACTCGCAGCAGGGATGTACATCCCTGCTGTGATTTTGTCTGCAGCCCGCCCCATTAACCCCCCGGCCGCCGGACATTATACATTACCCGGTCCCCGTTCCTGCTTGCTTCGGGGATCCCGGTGTCTTCACGGCCCGCCCGGCCAATCAGTGCGCTGCGGCGGGGCAGCGCACTGATTGGCCGGGCGGAACGTGTCGGGAGCCGCTGAAGCAAGCAGGAGCCGGGATCAGGTAATGTATATCCTGCCCGCCCCCCTGCAGCCCCGATCGCCCCCAGCCCCCAGCCGCACGATCGCCCCCAGCCCCGCAGCCCCCGGCCGCACGATCGCCCCCAGCCCCCGGCCGCACGATCGCCCCCAGCCCTGCAGCCCCCGGCCGCACGATCGCCCCCAGCCCCGCAGCCCCCGGCCACACGATCGCCCCCAGCCCCGCAGCCCCCGGCCGCACGATCGCCCCCAGCCCCGCAGCCCCGGGCCGCATGATCGCCCGCAGCCCCGCAGCCCCCGGCTGCATGATCGCCCGCTGGGGGCGATCGTGCGGTCGGGGGCTGCAGGGCTTCAGGCGATCGTGCGGCCGAGGGCTGCGGGGCGATCGTGCGGCCGGGGGCTGGGGGCGATCGTGCGGCCGGGGGCTGGGGGCGATCGTGCGGCCGGGGGCTGGGGGTGATCATGCGGCCGGGGGCTGGGGGCGATCATGCGGCCGGGGGCTGCGGGGCTGGGGGCGATCATGCGGTCGGGGGCTGCAGGGCTGGGGGCGATCGTGCGGCCGGGGGCTGGGGGCGATATACATTACCTGATCCCGGCTCCTGCTTGCTTCAGCGGCTCCCGACACGTTCTGCCTGGCCAATCAGTGCGCTGCCCCGCCGCAGCGCACTGATTGGCCGGGCGGGCCGTGAAGACACCGGGAGCCCCGAAGCAAGCAGGAACGGGGACCGGGTAATGTATAATGTCCGGCGGCCGGGGGGTTAATGGGGCGGGCTGCAGACAAAATCGCAGCAGGGATGTACATCCCTGCTGCGAGTTTCTCTGCTATTGAAAGTATAGGGACGGGATCTGCAGCGAGTCTCCCTGCAAAAACGCAGCAAGGAGACTTGCTGCAGATCCAGCAAGTGGGTTTGTAACCTTAAGGAAGAAAAAAAATTACGTAAAAATGAAAATTAGCACGATCCTGAAGGGGTTAAGCTCCACTTCTGAGTACTAGAACTGATATTTTGCTTATTGTCATTTTGGTTCCTTCTCTTCCTACCATATTTATGTCTCCTCAGGCTCACCGCTTACGTCGTCAAAGTATTTTCCTTGGCCTCAAGTCTTATTGACGTAAAGAATTATTTGATATGCAAGTCAGTGAAGGATCTCATTGTAAATAAGCAGAATCCAGATGGGCAATTCAGAGAGGAGGCATATGTCTCTTCTCCGGGGATGGCGGTATGTACAAGAACCTCCATACAATATTACACGTCATAGGAACGTGATTCTTTCAGTATTTAGGCCTAGTGACAGCAACATTGTTACCGACTACTGGAGACCAACACAATCCATTGTGAAGTAGACAATGTTCTTATATTGGCTAGTATAATACATTTGTCAATCCTTTCCTTTTTTATTGCTCACAAATGTGATACCCATAGGCTATGTTCACACATTGCACTTATTGCACGTTTAATTGCATTATTTGGCGCTATTTGTGATAAAATATCAATATTTTTGCATCAATTCCCTCAAAATTCCGTAAATTGTACTCCTCAACTGTCCCACTGAAGCATCCCCCCGCCATATAAAAAATAGGTCGTCAATATAACTGATATGTATCCCATAAATATATAACTCTTCAAAAGTCCCCATAATACGATTTGTAACAGAAGGCATTTGGCGGTAGGTACGACCATGATAGGTAAAAAATATATATATATATATATATATATATATATATATATATATATATATATTTTTAAATAAACTCTGATCCCTTTATAAGGAATTCATTTTGTAAAGAAGGGATATTGTTCACAGAATATTTACATACACCTTTAAATTTCTATTTGTGAAAATATGTGTGCACAATAAGGTATAAATCACAAAATCTTCACACCAAGGTATTGTGGATAAGATCTCCTGAATCCCTAGCCAGTAAGTAAAGGCTGCAAAAAACTATACAATGCGCTAAGTGTCTCATCGTGCTATTTGTATGTTACTGAGGGGTTGGGTGAGTGACTTACAAGCACCAAACCGCCCTCGGTCGGCCCGCCTCTTTCTAATGATAATAAACGGAGTGGGATGGCCAGGGGGTGAAAGACCCCTTAAAAGAGAAGCCCAGCGTTTTGTTTTTTTTAAATAAATCCTGCAGGGGTAGGGTGAACAACTACCTACATAAGGAACAACTACTTACCTCTCCCCATGCGCGTGAATCAGAGTGCCAAAAGGTCTAGGACCCTTGGCGGAAGGCATTTTCCCCCCGAAAAATCACCACTCAGGGGAAAATGCCTGAGAGAGAGAGAGCAGGATGGCAGCAGGCAGTTACAGCAGAGCAAAGAGACTAACAGCGTGATATAGGGACAGAGAGGAATGGCCGAAATTGACTGACTGATTTTCCAATTTTTGACACTCTTACAATAACATGCTTAAACAAATTTGCCCTTCTGTAACAGTCCCAGCGTGGTGATTGCCCCGCCGGTGGGCAGGTACAGACGGCCGGTCACAAGTTAGCTGGAAACAACGTGACGCCACTTCTGTAGTGGTTGGCCGAGATATAGCTCTGCCCAGTGGTAATCTGTCATGACGCCAGTTCCGGTTGGTCACACAGGTATGGTTGCACACCTGCTTTTATTTTTGTGTGCTGGCTATACCTTGTTCCCTTGTGGACAGTGACCTGGCGGGCTGTTGCGGGGTCCCTTGGGCAATTATCACAGTGGTCCAGAGTGAAGTAATGACCCACCTGAACTATTGGCACTGCCACCCACAGAAAGGGAAGATGACCCAAGGAAGCTGTATGTACTGTGCAGGTGCTTACTAAGGAACCACAGAGTCTCTTAAGCATAAGTAGAATCTGGTTTACTGTGCAGATACTTAAGATAGGCGGCAAGGTAATACAGCTTTGCCTTGATACAATACTTTACAGTATGTAAAGTCACTTAATACTTAAGGCTGGGTTCACACACTGTATACTTCAGGCAGTATTTGGTCCTCAAGTCAGGTCCTCATAGCAACCAAAACCAGGAGTGGATTGAAAACACAGAAAGGCTCTGTTCACACAATGTTGAAATTGAGTGGATGGCCGTCATATAACGGTAAATAACTGCCATTATTTCAATATAACAGCCGTTGTTTTAAAATAACAGCAAATATTTGCCATTAAATGACGGCCATCCACTCAATTACAACATTATGTGAACATAGCCTTTCTGTGTTTTCAATCCACTCCTGGTTTTGGTTGCTATACAGCCTCACAAATACAGCCTCAAATATACATAGTGTGAACCCAGCCTCAGAGTGCATATCTGTACTGAGAGGAGAAGGAGTGGTACAGCTGTGCTGGCTGAGTTGCGTGCTGAGAGGTAGAAAGTTCAGAGGAGTAGAAAGGAGGATGTTGAGAGAGTACCAACCTTAGTAGTACTGTGCTCTGCCGGAACTTCAGAGGTAGAATAAGAAGAATACTTGAAAGTAGAAAGAGAATACTTGTGCCTGTGTTTTGACTCTTTGGTCTTTGACCCACATACTGTATTGCCCACCAGTGTCGAGTGACCCGTCCTAGAGAGTGACACAAGCCCCAGACCTTGTTACCTGGGATGGGCGGTATGCTGAGGGTTCCCTGCTTACACCCGCACTGCGAAATAGAGTTCATAGGCTTCTAGCAACATTGCTCTATCTGGATCAGTTTCTTTACTGTTTTATGGAGATTGTCCTGCACTGTGTTCCTCTGGTCTATGGCGCGGGTTGAGATGATCCATGACTTGCCCTCTCTAATAGCGATTTAACAATACATAGTGCTTAGTAGTGTTGCTTGAGGGGAAACTGTGGCTAGGTTCAGCATATACTGTACATGTGCTCTGCTCAGTGTCTAGACCACAACTCACTGACTGGGGGGACCTGGCAGGAGCCAGGGCCCAACATGACTGCTGTAGAGAGCGTTCTACCTTGCGTCCTTCCTTCACTGAATCCAAAGACAAAAAAACCTACACTTCCTCTACCCAAATGACTTCCTGCCTACAGCGCACGTAAGGTGTGCTGTGAGTGGGTGAGGACTGCATGTAAAGAAGTAAAGATAAAGATGATAGGTGAGAAAAAGAAAAGACTCTCATTGGTGTACAGATCCATGTGAAATGCAAACAAAACAATAACCCCTTAGGTACTACAGCCGTGCAATATCTGGACATACATAGCTACAACAACGACATCTTGTGATAAAACTCTGGTACTACTACATTACCACTTACTCTTAAAAGTACAGCTACTATAGTTTTGACTGTCTTAATGAAATTTGTTAAGATTCACAAATCTTAATGAGTTTGACCGAAAATTCATGAAGCTCGCAAAATAAATTTCCAGATGCTTCACTATCTCTAATTACTGTATATTCATTACATAGATTTATTTTAGCAACAAGTTAGACCCACAATTTCTTGCTGCACAAAGCTTATTATACACCTACAGCTTTCTAAGGAGACACCGTGAATGGCTTTTTTTTAATGATATCTTGTGTTCTCTTTTTTACATAGGGCGGTATAACAAAAGATTCTGCTGATCTAGATTCTACTCTCACAGCCTTCGTCCTCATCTCCATGCTGACAAGTAAAGAAACCTGTGCTGAAGACATTGGTGTAAGTTCTTTCATTTCACTACATGTTGCTATTAGGGTCCCCTCTTCTACACTTTTTATAGTCCCACTTTCTGTGAAATATAGATGAGATAATATACACATCACTTACACAGTCAAACTATGGTCACATTACGTATGAGACCGGCCATTTTGTGAACGGCCGGTCTCTGAAAAGATCATACCGGCCTGATGATCTTTAGCCCTGCAGAGTTCTAATGCGGTCACATCCATGCGCGGCCGCATCAGAACTCCCCACTGCACACTATGGAGCGAGTGGCTGGGATCCCAGTCAGATCGCACACTGACTCAACTCAGATGTTCATTTTATGTAACTAATGAGAACAAATTGATCTATTATATTTTCTCGATCCCGTTCTGCCATTAGACAATTGAAAATGTATTGTAAGGAATCCAGTGTGGCTGCTAGAGGATCCCAATGGCTGTCAACTAGGACCATCCTTACTATTCGCAAGCTTTGCAACAATATAAATATAAAAAGTGTGGAAACCAGGCCAAGAATGGTTTTCACCAATCCTCTCCCACCAAAGAATATGTACTCAGATCAATGAAGCAGTATTAAGTTCACTTCAACCCAAATGAGGAGCATGACTATGTCATAGAAAACTCTACCTACTGGTAGCCCATTGTTCCCACTATAATCCAAGTATAAGAGAAAGAATTTAGGCAAAAAAAGCCAGAGAAGCCTCTTCCCATTTATCCATCATACAATGAACACCAAAAACTCTTGACCCATCTGGAGTTCCATAAGAATCAAGGCATCACCTGTTCAATGGCAAGAGAAGTACTGAATGCGGCTCCATAACCATCATCAATGAGCCAAAGAATTTATGAATATTCACTTAATCCCATGGGGAAGTTTTTACAATTTTAACCATTTAAGGCAGTTAAAGGGAATCTGCCACAAGATTTATGTCACCCTAAATGAGGGCATTGTAACTAGTGACAGAAATGCTGAACAGATCAGTGTATTACTTGTGTTATTCTGTTTAGCCGTTCTCCTAATATGCAGGAGAATAGGATTCTTGCCACACCCCTCCCCCCACAATCCAGCTGCTGATTAACAATTACTGCCTATACACAGCATGAATAGATAACTGCCAATCAGCAGCTGATGGGTGGAGATTTCTGCTTCTCATAAATATCCAGGACTACTGGGCACACCATTATTATTGTCCATGTTATTCAGGAGGATATCTCTGGATATAGCTGCTCAGAACAATATAAGTGATACATCATTCTGCTCAGCTTCTCTGTTACTACCCTGAGATAGGACAGCGGATATCTACTGACAGTCTCTTAAAATTAATATTTGATATATTGACTTATAGGAGTTTAATGCATCTATGTATCTTTTCTGTAGTCCATTCAACAAGCCAGCATTGAAAGAGCCATACAATATATAAAAAATCATTATGAAGCCCTGAATAAACCTTACTCCATAGCCATCACCTCCTATGCACTGGCCAAGGCGGGCAGGCTCAATGACATCAGGAAACTAATGGCGGCATCTACAGGTAGAGTACCAGCACTCATACAGTGTGCCACCAACAAATGTTATACTATTTTTCTTATATTTTAGTATAAATATTTTACATTAACTCATTCCTGACATCCTATGTACATGAAACATTCAGCAACTGATCCAAGTATCTAAACCTCCTAGATGCCATGTCTAATAGAGACTGTGGCATCTAAGTGGTTAGACAGACAGGGGAGTCTATCTTTCACCCTGTCTTTTTCCCAGCAAAGTTATCATGGTGGTGGTAGTGGTGGTGGAGTGTGTGTGTATATGTTTGTATTTGATGGGGGTGATTTGTGATACCATTCAGGCACCTGTTGAAGGACTTCAGGTGTGCTATCATTTCAACTATAAGGGCAGAAGTGCACTGCACATGGTAAAATACAGAGATATTGTCAGGACGGGGAGGTAGGGATGAGACGAGACAGTGGGCCCTAGGTCTGAACCCACCCACTTTCCCTACCTACTTGCCTCAATAGGCCCTAGGCAGCCGCAGACAACCACGAAGATGTGCACTATACTGTATAAGTGTAACACAGACCAAGACAAACACAACAAAGGAGATTCAAACAAGCCATGTCAGAACCAAACGGGCAACGCAGTACAAAATCAGGGATCAGGGATAGTCCAAGGTCAGAGACGGGAGGTCAGGTAACAAGTCGAGCAAGCAGAGGAATTAGGAACGTGGATCGCAGGAATAGATAGGGTGAGCTGAAATCAGAGTATGAACCTTAATTGCCAGCAGGGAAAGACTGTCTCTGCTTTGATTTATGAGGATCAAGAGCCTGCTCCAGATCTCCATTGGACCGGCGCTCTGATCTTCAAGGTTCTGGACAGGCAGAGGAATATGCAAGAGGAGTCCAACAGCATCCATGGCTATATTTCCAAAACTTTATTGGTGTCCAAGTCACAAAGATACAACGTTTCGACCTCCACTGAGGTCTTTGTCAAGTGGACCTCAGTGGAGGTCGAAATGTCGTATCTATGTGACTTGGACACCAATAAAGTTTTGGAAATATAGCCAGGGATGCTGTTGGACTCCTCTTGCATTATCACGTTGTACCCACTTGGGGATCGTGGGTGACCCAGCGTGCAAAAGGAGGGACTGACAGGGACTATTGGTGCTGCTGGATCTACCAGAGTGTATAGGCAGAGGAATATGTCAATCAAAAGACACTGCTCAGCTGCAGCGATCAAGGCTAGCAGTGAGCATTGTAACTCCTGCATTGCAAGGAGGCTGAGAAGCAAGCAGGTGTGTCACACAAAAAGTAAAAACCAGGTCCAGTTCCCACCAGGTTAGTGCACAGATATGTAAGATAGATTAGATAAGCTAATAAAAAGATTGTATAGCCATGTTTTCTAGTGAGGGTAAAAGTTGAATAGACAATAAACCAGATAGAATTGTTGGCTTTCTGTAAAACTTGGCATGCAGTTGTAGTGTCCTAGTACGGTGTGCATGTCTTCCACCTGTTCAAAGGTATCTCACTTTACCCTGTCTCTTTACACAACTGAAGGAAACCAACAGGAGGTTAGTCCCAGTCACCTCTATATTGGTAAGTTAGTTCCTGGTGGGTGGGTTCTACTCAGTTGGAGTTGTAGAGAGAGAGAGAGAGAGAGAGAGAGAGAGAGAGAACACTTGTGAGAGAAAAAGCCATGCACTGCTAAACCCAAAGGTAAGGTAACTGTCACCTGGGTTTAACTTTGCCTAAACCTAGAATTCCTATACATTCAGGACTATCCACCAAACAGAGTGGAGCAAATAGCATACTCCATCGAAATTTGCTTGGCCTACTCTGGTAATCTTGAGAGGTTAACTTTGCCCAGTTGTTTAATCTTTGGACTTGTACTACCAAATCTGGCACTCACTGGACTTGTTTGGCATAAGGCTGTCTTCCTCTCCTATCTTCTGATTCTAACTGTGAGTATGAAGGTTTTCTTCCTACACAAAGTCACCCCTAACCATTCCGGCAGAGAACTGCACTATTTAGGCAAGGTCCCCAAGACAGCCCCCCTAGCTTACTTAGCTCAGCTACACTTAAGAGTGCAATATTTTCCCCCACAAAAGACTAAAAATGACACTTAAGTTTCTACAATTTTATGACAATAGGACCGGCTTAGGTTTTTTTGAAAACAGCGGACTTTAGCAGTTATTTTTTTTTTTTGTTTAAATTTCCTTCTAGACAACACCCACTGGGATGAACCGAGCTCCCGCTTTGTATCCATTGAGGCTACCTCCTATGCCCTCCTCACCCTCTTAACCATGAAGGAGTTTGAGAAAGCGGCACCACTGGTACAATGGCTAACCGAGCAGAGATACTATGGAGTTGTTTGGGGATCAACGCAGGTATGGCATTGTGTTCAGCAGATGATATCAAAACTTTAGTTTAGGTCTTCCATAGTCATCTGCCATTAAAGTGACTCTGTACCCACAATCTGACCCCCCCACCACCACCACCAAACCACTTGTACCTTCAGATAGCTGCTTTTAATCTGTCCTGGGGTCCGTTCGGCAGGTAATGCAGTTATTGTCCAAAAAACAACTTTTAAACTTGCAGCCCTGTGCCAAACGGCCGGGGATTACATTTGTATATGCATTAGGCGGGCACAACCTCTCTGTCCCTCCTCCCCGCCCTCCTCATCATTAGGAATGCTCCAGGCAGATTGCTCCCTATTCCCCACCTGTGTGAATAATGAACATGGGCTGAATCGTTAAGACACCTTTGCAATGTTCAAACAGCAGTAAATGTTCCTGGAGCATTCCTAATGATGTTGGTGCCAGCCTAATGCATATACAAATGTAAGCCCCGGCCGTTGGGCATGTTTGGGTAAGTTTAAAAGTTGTTTTTTGGACAATAACTGCAACACCTGCTGAACAAACCTCAGGACAGATCTTGGATTAAAAGCAGCTATCTGAAGGTACAAGTGGTTTGGGGGCGTCAGATTGTGGGGACAGAGTCGCTTTAAAAAGGGTAAAAGAGTCAACTGGCCATAGCTGCTAGAGGATCTTGTAAATATTTGGGGTGTTTTTGTGCCTTAGAGCTTACACGCTGCAGATAAGTGAGCCTTTCATATAAGAGATTACACTCTACAAGACAGACGTCTTCCCATAAGAGCTTACAATCTACAGGACAGCACCTGCTTGTTCCTCATTTCCTGCTCACTGTTGGTGCTATAACATGCAGCGGCAGGAGCGGTGGGCCACGGGGAGCAGTGGGAGGGGCTGCCAGGACGATATAAAGATGGACGCACATAGAAGATAGCGGTCTCCTGCTGCCACTCCTATTACGTGGAGAGACGGCCAGCAGACCATCGCTATCGTTATCAGGATTTCGGTTCACCTAGAACAATCAGTTAACATCTCGTGTTGCCTTTCTGTATGAGCTATTGTAGTGTCCCAGCACAGGTAAGCCACAAAGTTTTTATTGCACAAGTAACTCACTGAGGTATTCACAGTGGCATAAAGTCAAGATGAACTATGGGGGAGATTTAGCAAAGGGTGTAAAATTTAGACTGGTGCAAACTGCCCACAGCAACCAATTACAGCTCAGCTTCTAGCTGTGGTAAAAGGAAAGAGGAGCTGTGATTGGTTGCTGTGGTCAGTTTGCACCAGTCTAAATTTTACACCCTTTGATAAATCTCCCCCGTAGTGTTTTTCACCACTATATGTTGCTCTTATACTTACTGTATATATTGCATTCAAGGAAGCATTGGGTTAACTGTTGTTTGTCACATGTTTGCTTCCCCCTATCAGGCCTGTTTCCTTCCTTTTTCTGTCCTATCTCCTTTGTTTTCTCTTTTGCACACATGGCCCCACCAATCACTAGGAGGTTTTGTTTTGCCTCTATAAAAGGGAGGTTCGTTCCTGATGGGAGGATCTTTTAATTCAGTCAGTAGAGGAAACAACACAAAAGACAGTTCCTGCTGCAGTGAAGCCAGGGCCTGGCTTAGGCCAGGATCCTTGTCAGGGACAAGGAAAGAGACTTTTTCTTATGCAAGTAACTACCGCTAGCTGTTGTGCATAATATGTACGTGGGATCTTCCTTACCACTGCCAGGTAGAAATTCATTCCAACCTCGGTTGTTTTCCAGAGATGAAGCCTTTATTTAGATTCAGTCCCAGAGTGACAGCAAGTGGTTTTAGCTCTGATGTAATAGAGTTATGAATGAAAGTACTACAATACCTAGAAGCTTTACCTTAATTCATTCATATCCTCTATATGTTCATCCTTATTCCTCCATCTTGTCTGTGTATATCCATCATCCACCCTTCCACAGTCCACATACCATTTCTACCTCATTGGTTAACATTGAAGAACATTTGATTGGATAAAAGCAGGATAATCTAGTTTTCAAACTAAATACTCAATCTGATTGGTCAAGAAGACTGAAATTATTTTGTGTAGTAACTATGCAGATGTTCCTTCCTTTGGAGGGAAGGTTTCATGGTTGGCCTATTGTTTAGAGAACTTTGCTTTTTTCTGGCCTATTTTTTAGAGATGTGTTATCTAAACAATAAAACCTACCAGGGAAAACAAGAGTGATCTTTGAAGTTACCTGCACCAAATAGCCCTACATCCTGCTTACCTGCAAGGAGTGTGATGTCTATCAAACCTTACATATTAGCCTGCTCCAATCTACATATCAAACAGAGTTTGGGAGGAGCCATAAATTGCAGGAATGTTGAAGGCCCCATCCAGTCTTTGGAGTATAATGAAATGGTAATCCTTCAATATTTTACCAATGTTCTACCCCTATATACTTTACACACACACACACACACACACACACACATAAATATATGTGCTAGACCCCTCAGGAGGAAAGGATGTCCTCTGAGCATCACCTTGTCCACACCAAGGATACTCCCAACATGATGCAGGGCAGCATACCTGCCTTAGGTACTGACCCCAGTAGGACAAAGCTGCAGTAAATAGCTACGTATCCTACTGTAACACACAGCTATTCTGAGAAATTGTGGGAGGTCTGCTTTATCCAGAGCAGGGACCTGGGACCTCGTACTACCCTAGCATGACGTGTACCCAAAACTATAGGACATAAGACTGTAAAATCAATTTTTTTCTTCTCCGTTTGTTCTTCACTACGCGATCCCAACAGAGTAAGATTATTTTCACAGAATTCATTAGTTTAGACCAAGGTAAAAAAAAAAAAAAACATTAAGTAGCTTGGTTTCCTAATGCTGCTTACTGTTATTTTGTGTTCCTCCCCTGGTCATTGCTCTGACCATATGAACCATCTTCCAAACTACGGCCTTCAGTTTCCGTTACCTAGTGGTGTGTTACTAGTTTAGTATTGTTTCTTCTGATATTGATATGCGCTTGTATGATTTTCTCATGCAACTGGTCACCCTAAGTCCTGGGGGCATCTAAGTATTGGGAGTCATTGTTATTGCACAGGAAAGGTGACTTCTACAGGAGAAAATTAGGGTTTTTCTTTTATTTCCTAAATTGTAGTAATAGAAACTTTCTCCTAATACAATGAGGATAATTCTATATGCTGGGATTATGGGTAAGGTGCTGACATTTTTCCCTCCGTTAACCTTTTGGCTCTAGGCTACTATGATGCAGTTTGAAGCCGTTGCCCAGTATCTGATAGATGTACCAAATGTCAATGACTTGGATATGATTGTCACATTTAAGCTACCGGGGAGATCCCAAAATACAACTCATCGGCTCCACCTACAAAATGCCCTTCTGGCCCGGTCAGAGGAGGTAAGAGGCGAGGGATGCAATGCTGCTCACATCACTAGTGTAGGAATAACAGTCCTGTCATCTATTTCTTTGCAGACTTCTCAAATTGGAGACTTTACAGTCACTGCAGGAGGAAAGGGTCGGGGCTCTCTGACGGTAAGGAAGGACGGACTTTACTAGTGGTGGGCTTCATGGACAAATCACTTACCTATTCCCAATGAATGTGACTAGGAAAAAAAGGAGTCCTGATTTGGGGACCTATCATTCTACTCACCTCTATGTTGTACATGGACTGTATTATTAATTTTTCCTGCAGTGGGTTAATCTAATTGGATTAGTTTCCTGTATTTTTTATTTTATTACTTTTGTCCTTAAAGGAGTACTCCAGCGAAAAACGTTTTCTTTCAAATCAACTGGTTTCAGAAAGTTATATACATACTGTATGTAATTTACTTCTGAATGCAAAATTGCACACTTTTAGTCACATCAAATCCAGAAAAATTGTGATAAGTGATCAAAAAGTCCCATATATGCAAGTAAGGTACCGATAGAAGTACAGATCATGGCGCAAAAAAAATGACACCTCACACAGCTCCATAGACCAAAGGATAAAAGCGCTATAAGGATGGGAATAGAGCAATTTTAGGAATTTTTTTTTTTTTTTTTTAAAGTTTAAATTTTTTAAAAGCCACCAAATAAAGTTTAAGTTTCATAAGTTACATATCGTCGTCATCATATCGACTTAAAGGAACATAGATCACAAGTCAGTTTTACCAAATTACAAATCTATTTAACTCCCCAGTTCCTCGGCCCTGCAGAATATCCAGAGCGTCTATATCAGTCATGTCAAACTCTGGCCCGCAGTTCAGAGTTTGAATTACATCTGGCCCACCATCGCATTAGATAATAATAAAGGATGGTCCGCACAGCCGCTTATAATCTTGTAGGCCACAGACAGTTTTTAGCTTGTGGCCTAGGAGTATGTGAGCAGTGTTCCGACGCCGGCAGCGCAGTGACGTCATCACACATGTCCTGCGCTGGGCACCTCCCGGGGCCTCTGGGGCCGCAGAAAAGTGTGAGTCCAAGCTAATGGGACATGTCACCCATGGATAGCCCCCAATGCTTACATGAGAAGATGAGTGGGCAGCCGTATCTCCGCGGCAGGCCCGGCATCAGGAGCGGGATCGGCAGGATTGGGCAAGTATGGGGGGCTGTATCCAGGGGTAGGGTGGGTTTGGGGGGCCATCCACGGGTGACAGGTTCCCTTTAACAACTGGTTTAGGGGCTGGCTACTATATAAGAGTCTATTGGGGAGGGCTGGCTACTGTATAAGACACTATGGGGAGGGCTGGCTACTATATAAGAGACTATGGGGAGGGCTGGCTACTATATAAGAGACTATGGGGGAGGGCTGGGTACTATATAAGAGACTATGGGGAGGGCTGGCTACTATATAAGACTATGGGGGAGGGCTGGGTACTATATAAGAGACTATGGGGAGGGCTGGCTACTATATGAGAGTATGGGGAGGGCTGGCTACTATATAAGAGTCTATTGGGGAGGGCTGGCTACTATATAAGACACTATGGGGAGGGCTGGCTACTATATAAGAAACTATGGGGGAGGGCTGGGTACTATATAAGAGACTATGGGGGAGGGCTGGCTACTATATGAGACTATTGGGGAGAGCTGGCTACTATATAAGAGACTATGGGGGAGGGCTGGCTACTATATGAGACTACAGGGGAGGGCTAGCTACTATATAAGAGACTATGGGGGGGAGGGCTGGCTACTATATGAGACAATGGGGGGAGCTGGCTACTATATAAGAGACTATGGGGAGGGCTGGCTACTATATAAGAGACTATGGGGGAGGGCTGGCTACTATATAAGAGACTATGGGGGAGGGCTGGCTACTATATGAGACTACAGGGGAGGGCTAGCTACTATATAAGAGACTATGGGGGGAGGGCTGGCTACTATATGAGACTATGGGGGAGGGCTGGCTACTATATGAGACAATGGGGGGGGGGGGGGGCTGGCTACTATATGAGACTATGGGGGAAGGCTGGCTACTATATATGAGACTATGGGGCTGAGCTGGCTACTATATAAGACACTATGGGGAGGGCTGGCTACTATATATGAGACTATGGGGGAGAGCTGGATACTATATAAGAGACTATGGGGAAGAGCTGGCTACTATATGAGACTATGGGGGAGAGCTGGCTACTATATGAGACTATGGGGAGGGCTGGCTACTATATAAGAGACTATGGGGAGGGCTGGCTACTATATGAGACTATGGGGGAGGGCTGGCTAGTATATGAGACTATGGGGGAGGGCTGGCTACTATATGAGACTACAGGGGAGGGCTGGCTACTGTAAGAGACTATGGGGAAGAACTGACTACTATATGAGACTACAGGGGAGAGCTGGCTACTATATGAGACTACAGGGGAGAGCTGGCTACCATATTAGACTATAGGGGAGGGCTGGCTACTATATGAGACTATGGGGAGGGCTGGCTACTATATGAGACTATGAGGGAGGGCTGGCTACTATATGAGACTACAGGGGAGGGCTGGCTACTGTAAGAGACTATGGGGGAGAACTGGCTACTATAAGAGACTACAGGGGAGAGTTGGCTACTATATGAGACTACAGGGGAGAGTTGGCTACTATATGAGACTACAGGGGAGGGCTGACTACTATATGAGACTACAGGGGAGGGCTGACTACTATGTGAGACTATTGGAGAGGGCTAGCTTCTAAATGGGACACTTGGGGGGCTGACTACTATTTGGGCACTATTGGGAGGGCTGGCTAATATGTGGGGCAATTTTGGTTGGGTTGGCTACTACATGGGGCAATATTTGGGGGGTTGGCTATTACATGGGATGGGGTTTAATCATGTCATAGAAACTTATCATGTCATTTATCACAGTGCACAGAGCTGGGGGATGCACACCACTGACAGTGCCAGGACCGCCGCATTCTCGCTTCAATAATTATCATGGTTAGCCCCCGACTTTGATTTTTTAATTTTGGCTCACTGTGTATTTGATCTAGATAGATAGATAGAAATTATTCGCAGAGTTTTCTATTGCTTACAGTATGTTAAACATTGAATATAATCCCATGTGACCACCAGGTATCATCTGTATATTACACTCTTGGAACAGAGGAGAAAAAATGCAACAATTTTGATCTGTCAGTGACCATCAAGGACGAACCTCAAGGTAAGATGTCTTGTGATTCTCTTATCATTGCTTATCAGTATTAATAATCCATTATCTGGAGAGATTCAGTGCTGTATAACATCCATTACAGACAGGTGGCTGCAGACTATGTATTTCAGGTACACATGTCCCCCTTATACTACAAAACATGATTTATGGCCATAGCCTTGATGGTTTTTAGCCTGACTAAGGGGGCTGCGTGTACCTGAAACGTGTAGTGTTAGGCCTTTTACGTTTTTAAATGGTTGGAATAAAACATTGTACAGTAATTTTAATCAAACTTCTGTGCTGGACCTCATCTGTCTCCTTGATGTTGTCCTGCATCTGATCCCAGTGCGGAGGGGGCTGTCCGAGCTGAACTATGAGCAGCCATTATTATACAAGATGGGAGGATGTACAGACTTTTATTCATAGCTGGCTATGCCCAATGCAAGGACATTGCATGGAAGTACAGACAAAAGCTTCATGTCAGTATGACAGGCCTGCAAGTACAAAGGGTAGGAACCAGCCTAGGACACCACCATGGTACGGGCAGGGGGTGTGTGCAATTTTAGTAGGTGACAAATAAAGCTGAGCTGTGTATAGCGCTCGGTGCTGCCGGCTGTGTACAGTGCTCCGTGCTGCCGGTTGTGTATAGTGCTCCCTGCTGCTGGCTGTGTATAGTGCTCCGTGCTCGCAGCACAGATGACACCAGAAAATTTCGGACACTTGGCTCAACGCGGGTAACTAGGACTGGAACTTGTGTCACCCCAATAGGACGGGTACCGGGACACTGCAGGGCAAAAGGTGGTATAGTGACAAAGGTTGAAACACGGGCACAAGTATTCTTCTTCTTTCAAGTATTCTTCTTCTAAAGTTCCGGCAGAGCACAGTATTACATTGGGTTGGGACTCTCAAGACAAACCCCTCTCCACTACTCTAAACTCTCTACTCTTCTCAGCACTGCTATTTCACTCTCTACCTCAGTATCTCTCAGTGCAGATCTGGTGAACGAAAGTCTCAACAGTCACTACTTATCCTGTATCACAGAAGACTTACTAGTAAAGAAAGTGTTATTTATTCTACTGGGACTCAGTGATGATTGCACCAGCACCTACACACAAGCTACACTGTCCTTGGGTTATTTCCCCTTTCTGTGGGTGGCAGTACTGACAGTCCGGGTGGGTCATAATTCCACTCTGGACCACTGTGATAAGTGCTTATGGGACCCATCGAAATCCGGCAGGTCATCGACCATTGGGGATCAATACAGCCAGCCACAAAAAACTAAAAGCCGCTATACCATCACACCTGTGGTGTCACGACAACCTCTTAACTCGCTGAGCTATATTCCACCGACCATCCACCATAGAAGTGGTCTCACACATCACCATCTAGCAAGTGAACGGTCGCAGCTGCAGGGCAGCCACCACAGTGACAATAAGCTCCTTTTTATTCTTGAATATTCTCTATGTTGGTCATGTACATTATTGCCAAGTGATAATTATGTTGGTGCGTAAAGGTTGACCTTGTATTGTAGTTTAGCCCCTCCCACATGACATAACCCATAGATAACAATGGCGCTGGTTGTGGTGGTATATAAAAAGTAATCTTGCCTAGAGAGATTGCTAAGGATATCTTGCTATCTATCACATTGAAGGTTGTGGTACTTAGGCCCAGTATCCCAGGGAACTAAGCCGTCTGATCTCCACCAGTGAGCCCAGTCAGATGAAATGTGATTTATTCTTACACTTTCTCACACAGCTCGGAGACCAGAGGAAGCCATATCAACTGTGTCCATGACTATCTGCACCCGGTGAGTCCATAACTACTGGTAATATAGTATAAATCTCTTCATGTTTTGGACACAAGTATAAGGAAATACATTGGATGAGTGAACAGTATAGAATTATGCATATATAGATCTCACAGCAATAGACTAAAGCTATAACCTCTACTTTTTTTTTTTTGGTAGGTTCCTTAAAAACCATGATTCCACCATGTCTGTCATTGATATCTCTATGATGACCGGTTTTAAACCAGATATAGATGACCTGAATAGGGTGAGTATCATTATTTAGAGGCAATTTAAAGGGGTAGTGCGGCGCTAAGAAATTATTCACAAAATAACACACATTACAAAGTTATACAACTTTGTAATGTATGTTATGTATGTGAATGGCTCCCTTCCCGTGTTTTACGACCCCCGCCTGTGTACCCGGAAGTGTAGTGCAGTATACATACCTGATCCGTGTCGACCAACCCCGTCTGTAATCTTGTCAAAGACGTCATCTTCTGGAGGCCGGCCGACCCGCAGAATGCAAGCGGAATTTAAGCCCCCACTGACTTCGGGTATGTGCACACTGAGCAATTCTAGCGGAATTCTGCCCGAATTCCGCCATAAAAAGCGGGCGGAGTTCCACGCAACATTGCTCTTTCCATAGAGAACAATGGGATTTCCGACTGCCCGTGCACACAGAGTAAATTTCCGTGCGGATTCCGCGCAGAATCCGCATTCCGCCCGGAGGGTATGTGCACACTGAGCAATTCTCGCGGAATTCCGCCCGAATTCCGCCATAAAAAGCGGGCGGAATCCGCGTGGAATTCCGCCCGTATAAATGCAACATTGCTCCTTCCATAAAGAACAATGGGATTTCCGACTGCCCGTGCACACAGAGTAAATTTCCGTGCGGATTCCGCGCAGAATCCGCATTCCGCCCGAAGATTGTACATGTCAATTCTTTGGGCGGATTCTGCAAGAGGAATCCTATAGAAGTCAATGGGGGCTTAAATTCCGCTTGCATTCTGCTCAAATTCTGCTTGAATTCTGCTTGAATTCCTCAAGAATTGCTCAGTGTGCACATACCCCAAGAGCGGATACCTCTTCAATTCCTCACCTTTTCCAGTGTGCACATACTCAGGGTAGATTCACATTAGAGGAATTCTCAAGGAATTTGCAAGGAAATGAAGCAGAATAAATTCCGCGCAATTTCCGCCTCAATTCCACACTGAATATTAAATTCCACGGCGCAATTTTCAGCACGGAAATTCCGCTGTGTGAACAAATAAGGCTAGGTTCACACTCCGTTTTCAGCATCCGTTTAATGGATCCGTTTTTTGTAAAAGAACGGATTGCAAAAAACAGATGCATTTGTGTGCGTCCGTTTTTGATCTGTTTTTCCATTGACTTTCATTATAAAAAAAAACAACGGATCAAATGGATCCGTTTTTTTACGCACAATAAAGTACTGTTGACACTACTTTTTTGACATTTAAAAAAAAACAGATCCGTTAAACGGATTGCAAAAACGCAGTGTGTAACCACCCTAAGCGGAAAGCCCATTACATTCTTTATGGGCGGAATTACGGGCGGATTCCGCACACATCTTGACACAGAATCTGCCTGAAAATCTATGAGAATTCCTCAGTGTGAACCTACCCATATGGAGTAATACCACAGACCTCTATATCCACAAATGCTGCTATACAAAACCTGAACCTGCCTGCCAGTGATGTTTTATATGATGTCTTATTGTCTAAGGTTTGTAAAAATTGAGTCCTTTATTTCTAGCTCAAGAAAGGAGCGGACAGATACGTCTCCAACTTCGAGATTAACAGGGACGCATTTGATAAGGGCCGTTTGATTCTGTACATTGACCGGGTAAGACGTTTCTTGTTGCTGCATGGACTGATCAGATCATCATAGTACAAGCTTCTCTGTAAGACTAAACCTCGTAGATTATCTCCTGGGAGGTGGAGAACAACACTATGACTCCTTATACCCCAAAATGGTAGATAGCCTTGGGTTGTCTTTATGATCCTGCCTCTTACATACTGTATCCACCTATTGAGCTTTCCTTGTTTTCTTGAAGACTAAGGGTCCTATTACATGGGGCGATTATTGGCCTAACAGACCAAAATTGCATAGGGCGAGTGACCAGCCGATGTGTGTCTGATAAATGACAGCAACAATGGGCTGCATACATCATCCAACACTTGTCCATGCAGCCCTCTCTATCTGGTTTTCGACCTTGTAATAGATTCACTAAACAATCACCGATCTACAAAACCTTTAGATCTCATGTTGTTCCTTCTGCTCCTACTGTCTTGGTCTTCAAGCATAGAATACATATAGCTGATGTGGGCCTGGCATTTTTCCAGGTTGTTCCTTCTGCTCCTACTGTCTTGGTCTTCAAGCATAGAATACATATAGCTGATGTGGGCCTGGCATTTTTCCCAGGTTGTTCACCAGAATGATGTTATAGTCTTTTATAGTCATTTGGTGAGTCTCCATTGGCTCAGCCTTGGTGCCAGTCAGTTTCTCTTTATGCTTATCTTCGTACAAGTCATACCCAAGAGGTTCAAGAGTATCCGAGAGGAAATGCCATCAAAATATCTGGAGATTGATTCGTCAGCAAATCCGATCTGAGGTTCTTTAGAGGGGTTTTGGACACATGAGATGTTAAATGAGATATCCAATGGATAGCTTAGCAGATACTAACTGGTTAGGTGCCAACAACCCTCACTCTCACTGACAGTCTGGTGCCCACATTAAACATTGAATCTGGCTAGTAGCAGTTGGCAGGTGGCCATGTGCAACTGCAGCTTAAAGGGGTAGTGCACCAAAAAAATTTTCTTTCAAATCAACTGCTGCCATGAAGTGCCAGAGATTTGTAATTTACTTCTATTAAAAAAATCTCAAGCCTTCCAGTACTTATCAGCTGCTGTGTGTCCAGAAGGAAGTGGTGTTTTCTTTCCTGTCTGACACAGTGCTCTCTGTTGCCTCCTCTGTCCATGTCAGGAACTGTCCAGAGAAGGAGCAAATCCCCATAGAAAACCTCTCCTGCTCTCCAGACTGGAAATAATACCACTTCATGCTGGGCATACAGTAGCTGATAAGTACTGGAAGGCTTGAGATTTTTTAATAGAAGTAAATTACAAATCTCTGGCACTTCATGGCAGCAGTTGATTTGAAAGAAAATTTTTTTGGGTGCACTACCCCTTTAACTCCTATACAGCTGTTATATGGTCAATGGAGACAATGATGAACAGCCACTATATGGTGAACGGAGCTTATAATCCTTTTGGGTACGTTCACACTAACCGGATCCGCAGCGTATTTCATTTAAATAACTGAACACCGAGCATCAAATCTGCACCATCAAATCAGCTGCAGATCTGCTGCGGATCCTGTAGGTGTGAACACACCCTTTATCTGGGCCGTGAAGGCACCTAACCTCTGAATGGCGAGGTGTCAGGTATCAGCACCTGCTCATCAGGGAGTGACTGATGACCTATCCTGTGGATAGCTCATCAGTATATTTTTCCCCAAAAATTCCTTTAAGTTCGTAGGGTTTGGGAAGGAGTAACAGTAGCCCAAGTTTGTTTGAATTTCTCTTGTGACCATTTTGAGTTCGGATTTCCCAAAATGCTTCCGGCAGTGCTCACCTGGGATTTCACTGTACTGAGCACTTTACCAGCAGCTGACAGTATTATCTTTGGCTGGTCTCCCTGAGATCAGGGATCTGTTTCCCGAATGCCCCAACATGGCTTTTATATGGGGACAATCTGATAACCCTAGTAGCCTTTGTCCTCAAACCACTAGATAATCCCTATTATTCATTATTACTCTTAGATTTCCCATAAGGAGGAAGACTGTCTAAAATTCAACCTTCTTCAGTACTTTGCAGTAGGACTTATCCAGCCGGGCTCCGTCACAGTGTACGACTACTACTCTCCAGGTAAGGTGGCTGGCTGGTATGGTGACGTCGGTCTTCTTCCCCACGCATAGACAGTGCAATACTATAAATATTGCACTATGCATGCGCCAATCTAGGCATGGGTCCATCATCGTACCTGTACTCAGAAGACCTGGTGCATGTGCCAGGCCTTGTTTCCATCAAAAGCTTATTGGCTGGTAGAAGCTGCAGTCTGAGTGGCTGGAACGGTGTTGGCCAGCCAATAAGCAGGGAAAGTTACCGTTACCTGCAAGTTGTGTCTGGCTGGAACCGGGGGGGTGCAGTGCCTGGCTGGAACTGGGTGGCATATGTCTAAAACTAGTGGGCATCTGGGTGCAAATGTGGTAATAAAGTGGGAAGCATATTGGGCTGCAACTGAGGGCATATCTGGCTGTAATGGGGGGGGGACATCTGGCTATAAGTGGGGGGCATATCTGGCTGCAAGTGGGGGGCATATCTTCTGTATGACTGTACCTCCCCCTGTATGTATAAATATAGAGAGAAAGAAATAGAGAGCAAGCATGAGCGTAAGGGGCACATAGTATATATAAGGGATTAGGAAACATAGAAGTTCATTCAGTTTTAATAAATATTTGTAAAGAACCCCCCCTCCTCCTCCCAAAGAAAAGACACAGTAACACACTCACACAGACACGCACACACAGTAGCACACTCGCACAACACAAGCAATAATGTACACAGGAACAACAAACAAAGCATAGTAGCACACAGACACACACAATAACGCACACAGGAACACAAGTACACACTGCAGTTCTCCCTATGGCCACTAGGTGTGCTGTGCAAGGAAACAAGCAGAACAGAATGTAAACAAACAATTTAAGGTGTAAACAAAGCTCTATCATGACAGGAGGAGCTACTATTTTGACAGTTTTAACCTCTGCTTAGCTGCAGGGTAAGACTTTTCAGTTTTCACCATTTCAGTTTATACCATTTTGAGTGTATGACCTAAGACTGTGTTCAATAAAGGTGATGAGTTGTATGAGTCTTAAAGGGGTTGCCCAGCATTCAGCATGTTTTAACATATTGCTGTTGGTGCATATAAAACAATAAACATGTTATACTTACCTCTCCGCACTCCCCAGGTGTCCTCCTCTGGTGTGGGCGATGGCCCTGCACTGACTGCAGAGCCTCCATCTCCAAAAGACAACGTCGTCTTGAGAGTGACATCCCACTCAGCCAATTACTGACCGAGACAGGACAGCCCCGTGGCCAGTGATTGGCTGAGCCGGCTACTACTCCCGAAACGAGTTTTCTTCGATAGTGGAGGCAACACCATAGAAGGACACTGAGGGAGCCCGGACAGGTAAGTATAACATGTTTATTGTTTTAAACGCACCGGAAGCAATATATTAAAAAATGCCAAGCGGCAGCCAACCCCTTTAAATCAGAGATGGGTCCAGATTTACCCTGGTACTGGCACATTTTTTTTCATTATTTTTACATAAAAATCTTTTTGCCCACCAGAAAACCGTTGCACTAAATTCTACCACGTGGAAGAAGGCAGCAAACTCCTGGGACAAATCTGCAAAGGAGAAGTGTGCCGCTGCGCAGAAGGTAACCCCGACAACTTTTTTCTATGTTTAGTATTTTGTTGAAAGATTAATTGGTTGATACGTTGAATACATTTTCAAGTTTAAGAAAAAAAACTTATATGCACTGGGATGGTCTGTGTGAAAATTCAATCAATTTTTTTCCTCTTTCCTTTGGCAGAGAATTGCTTTATGCAGCAGAAGTTGGAAGAAGTTAGCTCTCGTATTCGATTTTCAAAGGCGTGTGAATCTGAGGTGGATTATGGTGAGATCTTTATAATGTTATTATTAAATGGTTTAATATTGAGCCTAAGATAAGATTTGGGCCCCACCGGTGTGACTGTTGCCCCCCATCTGTGTTTGCTTCTATGGGGGACATTTATGAAGACCATAATTAAACTAGGCTCCGCCCCAAATGTCCCACTGGATTCACCAAGCAGCACACGCCTCTAAGTAAAACCGGCCTGACCTGCGCCAGCCCTGCCCTGCCGCTAGTGTTTTGTCACAGAGGGTATTTAGTGCTGCCGAGGGGATAAACGTACCCACAGGCTTTCACCCATAATTTTTCAAAAGTCACCACCGGGCTCTTGCTCTCAATTATAAGGTGGGTCACACCAGGCTCTCGCTCACAATTTTTCACAGGGCCACCACAAGGTTCTCGCTCACAATTTTTCAGAGGGTCACCACCAGGCTCTTGCCCAAAATTTTTCACAGGGTCACACCAAGCTCTCACCCACAATTTTTCGCAGGGTCACCACCAGGCTCTTGCTCACAATTATAAGGTGGGTCACACCAAGCTCTCACCCCCAATTTTCGCAGGGCCACCACCAGGCTCTTGCCCACAATTATAAGGTGGGTCACACCAGGCTCTCGCTCACAATTTTTCAGAGGGTCACCACCAGGCTCTTGCCCACAATTATAAGGTGGGTCACACCAGGCTCTCGCTCACAATTTTTCAGAGGGTCACCACCAGGCTCTTGCCCACAATTTTTCACAGGGTCACACCAAGCTCTCACCCCCAATTTTTCACAGGGTCACCACCAGGCTCTTGTCCACAATTATAAGGAGGGTCACCACCAGGGTCTCGCCCACAATTTTTCAGAATGTCAAACCTGTCTCTCACACAAATTTTTTTGGGGTTAAACACCAGCCTATTGTCCACAATTATAAGGAAGGTCACCATCAGGGTCTCACCCACAATAATAAGAAGGGTCACCACCAGGCTCTTGCCCACAATTTTTTAGCGGCTTAGTACTAGGTGCTCACTCACAATCTTTACAGGGTGTGCATGAGGCCCTCTTTTATGTGTAAGGAACGGTGGCAACCCGTGCACTTAACAACTTCAAGTCACTACTTCGAATTTTAAACAAGATGGGTCTGATCATGTCATACACACATAAAATGACAGTGACTGGCGGGTGTAGTTTGATTTCCACCTAGCCTATGGCATCTATGGTTGTCATAGACAATGGGAACTAAGGTCAGAGAGGAACCAGCTTTAAAGGTAGTGTAGGAGTTTTCTTTAAATTTTTGGTTTCTCTACAAGTAAATGTATAAGAGAGTATTCCCTAACATTTTTCCATCTTAAATCGGACTTTATATTGGATTGGGAGCGCATTATTGTCAGTCTGTAGAAGTGCCGTAATACAGCAACCTAGAAGTCTTCGATGTATCCATGCCTGCTCCCCCTGCTGTTCCCATTCTATTTCTGTGGTGTTTCTGTCACCCTCCCCTCTTCGGAGCAGATCACTGATCTCAGGAAACATTAACCTTGGAAACATGAATATGCAAAAAAAGAGCCCATGGACCCTCATTTAAAAGGAATCTGTCAGGTCCTGGGCCCTACCTAAGGTACTGACAGTGTGCTGTAGCTGGCAGCCCCCAGTGAGCATGGTGCCTTTTTGGTAATTTTCCGTGCAGCGGATTATGTACAATCTCAGGTCTCCTACTGTAATGAAGTGGCAAAGAGACGTTGTTTGTGCCACATTCTGGCAGCCTCGCCACTCCTTCCTCCTCCCCCTTCTTCATGAATAATCAATGCTGCCCGGCCTCCTGCTCGCTCAGCTGTCAGCCAGTGTCTCTGATTGCAGATCAGTTCTCTGTAGGCAAGTTATGTCTGACAGAAACACTCAGATATAGTTGAATCTCTCAGCTCAAATGTGTTGGAACTGTGGTCTAGGGGTATCTCACCTGTCTAGTGACCTGCCAGCATTTCATTCTCTGGTTCAAATCCCCTGATGGAAATTAAATAGAGGTCTTTATTTATTTTTTGTTTTCTTCTTCTCATTATTGTATAATTTTTAAGGCTATGTTCACACACAGTATTTTTTTCTAAGTATTTTGGTCAGTATTTTGCAACCAAAACCAGGAGTGGATTGAAAACATAGAAATACTGTTAAAATTGAAAAGATGGTCGTCATTTAATGGCAAATATCGGTCTTTGTTTTAAAATAACAATAATTATTTGCCATTAAGTGGCTGCCATCCACTCAATTTTAACAGTGGTTGAACATAGCCTTTCTGCGTTCCACTCCTGGTTTTGGTTGCAAAATACTGACAAAAAAACCGAGCAAAAATATTGTGTGTGAACATAGCCTAACAATAATACAATAATGAGAAGAAAAAAACAACAACAACCAAAGACCTCTATTTCATGTCCATCAGGGGTTTTGAACCAGAGACCAAACTGCTGGCAGGTCACTAGACAGGTGAGTCACCTTCAGACCACAGCTTCTACATAATTGAGATCAGAGATTCAACTATATGTTAGTGTTTCTTTCAGCCATTACCTGCCTACAGAGGACTGATCTGCAATCAGAGACACTGGCTGACAGCTGAGCGAGCAGGAGGCCAGGCAGCATTGGTTATTCATGAGGAAGAGGGAGGAGGAAGGAGTGGTGAGGCGGCCACAAACACCTCCTCTTTGACTCTTCATTACAGTAGGAGACCTGAGATTGTTCATTATCTGCTGCACAGAAAATTACCAAAAAGGGACCATGCTCACTAGGGGACTGCCAGCTACAGCACACTGTCAGTACCTATGGTAGGGCCCGGGAGCTGACAGATTCCCTTTAAAGGGGTTATCCAGCGCTACAAAAACATGGCCACTTTCCCCCTACTTTTGTCTCTAGTTTGGGTGGGGTTTTGAAACTCAGTTCTATTAAAGTAAATGGAGCTTAATTGCAAATTGCACCTGAACTGGAGACAACAGTAGGGGAAAAAGTGGCCATGTTTTTGTAGCGCTGGATAACCCCTTTAAAACTCTCAAAAACAGCACTCCGCGGAGCAGGGGGCACCTAGTTAAATGCTCAAGTCTCCCATTCATTTAACCCCTTAACGACATCGGGCGTATATTTACGCCCTGATGCCGGTAAGGACGTTCAGAGCGGGGCCGCGCGGCGACCCCACTCTGAACCGCGGCGGTCCCGGGTGCCGCTTGTAGCCCGGAACCGCGATTACCGGATTCAGCTGTTCCCTGGTGTCTAGCGGCGGAGATCGCTCCCCCGGGATGTTATCCCGGAGGAGCGATCTACGTTTCTGAAGCCGGCCGGGGACCGCTCCAAGATGGCGCTGTCCCCGGCTCGGCACTCGTTTACTTCCGGCTGCAGCAGCCGGAAGTAAACGAGTGCCTATCTCATGGATCTCTGCAGCATATCTATGCTGCAGAGATCTCTATGAGAGATCAGAGCACTTATACTAGAAGTCCCCCAGGGGGAATAACCCTAACCCCAGGGGGGAATAACCCTAACCCCAGGGGGGCTTCTAGTATAAGTGTTAAAGTAAAAAAAAAAGTATTGTTATTAGTAAAAAGCCCCCTCCCCTAATAAAAGTCTGAATCATCCCCCTTTTCCCAGGTTATAAATAAAAGTAAATAAATAAATAAACATGTTTGGTATCTCCGCACACTTAATCGCCCAAACTATTAATTAATCACATTCCTGATCTCGCACGGTAAACGGCGTCAGCGCAAAAAAATCCCAAAGTGCAAAATTGCGCATTTTTGGTCGCGTCAAATCCAGAAAAATTGTAATAAAAAGCGATCAAAAAGTCGTATGTGCGCAATCAAGGTACCAATAGAAAGAACATATTATGGCGCAAAAAATGACACCTGACACAGCCCCATAGACCAAAGGATAAAAGCGCTATAAGCCTGGGAATGGAGCGATTTTAAGGAACATATATTTGTTGACAATGGTTTAAATTTTTTACAGGCCATCCGATACAATATAAGTTATACATGTTATAAATCATTTTAATCGTAACGACTTGAGGAACTTGCATAACAAGTCAGTTTTTCCCCAGGGCGAATGGCGTAAAAACACATTTCCCCCAAATAAACAAAATGTGTTTGTTTTTTTTCAATTTCAACACACTTTGAATTTTTTTCTGGTTTCGCAGTGTACTTTATGCAAAAATTCTGCCTGTCATTGCAAAGTGCAATTAGTGACGCAAAAAATAAGGGCTCATGTGGGTTTCTAGGTGGAAAAATGCAAGTGCTATGGCCTTTTAAGCACAAGGAGGAAAAACCGAAAACGCAAAAATCGAAATCGGCTCTGTCCTTAAGGGGTTAAGTTACTTGTTACTCAGGCTGACCACTCGAGCCTTAAAATGCTCAAATTACGAGCATTTGAGCATTTTTAGTGGAATCTGCTTGGTTGCTAGGGGCAACTGAGCCAGTCTCACTTTACACCATGTTTGATAAACCTCCCCCAGTGCCTCTTCATCTTTGCTCTAAGCAGTTATAGCAAGTGATGTAGGATTTTACTAAAAGTCTATGGGACTTCTATTCTGTAGCTTTGACTTTGCTTGATCCCTAGTGATCGGCCTGCTCCTCTGAAGATTTTCCATACATCATATTAAGCTCATATAATCCTCTGAATTGACGGCATGTATTTCATTTCCAGTCTATAAGACAACACTGACCGCCATTCAGAAGGCCGATAACTATGACACCTACGTGATGACAATTAAAACCGTCCTCAAACATGGTAAGTTATACACTGTGCATAATGTATGTCCTGATATATTTGTACACACAATAATGTAATAAAAACCACAACATAGAAATCTCTGATCCCATCAGTGCAGCTTTTATATGATACTATGCTCCAATTTTTCCAGGTACAGATGAAATTTCTTCTGAACAAAAACGGGAATTTATCAGTCATGCTAAATGTAGGACGGCCTTAGACTTGAAGATAGGCCAAGACTATGTGATCTGGGGGGTGACCAAAGATCTGTGGAACACTGACACTGCATCTGGGTAAGTGATAGTAAAACATTGTGAATTATGAATATAGTACATGAGGAGAACACAGCTGAGCCAAAAAAAAAAAATTATATATATATATATATATATATATATATATATATATATATTTACTTAAAGGGGTATTCTGCTCAAGCATAACTTTTGCTATGTTGCTGCCCATGGTGAGACTAACAATTCCTTCCATACTTGTTGTTATCTATTCAGTTTCCTTCCCCCAATTCCGAGCTGCTGCTTTCTACTGAAAACACAAAAATCTGTGTGTGATCTTTTTTCTCTGTCTCCCCCCTCCCTTCTGAGACAGCTGATGAAAACAAGTCCCTGGCAGGCTTTATCTGCAACATTGTAGCTTCTTTGTAATGCTGGGAGCGTTAATCACAGTGAATTCATTAGCAGCTTGACCTCAGAATAACTCTCCCAGCATTACACAGAAGCTACAATGTTGAAGATAAAGCCAGCCAGGGACTTGTTTACATCAGCTGTCTCAGAAGGGAGGGGGGAGACAGAGATCACATACAGATTTTTGTGTTTTCTGCAGAAAAACTGAAAACTGGGCAAAGAAGACTGAATAGATAATAACAAGTATGGAAGGAATTGTTAGTCCCACCATGGGCAGCAACATAGCAAACATTATGCTTAAGTGGAATACCCCTTTAAATTAGAATTTTCCCATACTGGGCTGTGGCTATATTCCAAGGTCCAAGACTGGGTTTTGACTTTTACATTACATGTGCTATTTGTTCTTCCTTTATTTTTTTTACTACTCATTGGTTCCTCTACAGATATTCCTACATGATAACCAGGGACACTTGGATTGAGATGTGGCCGAGTGACCGGGAATGCCAGAAACCTGAAAACTCTTATCTCTGTGAAGACCTCTTCCAGTTTGTAGATGAGCTGGAGATCCGCGGCTGTAACTGATGAATTATTTCACACCCCGACCATGTTCTTTTTATATTCTCTTATAATGAATACATCAATAAAGGTGCTTTCTGTCCATTGGTTTCATGTCACTTCTATTAATATAGACTCACATTTTTCTTATTGGACCCCCATATAGACCATTGGTTTGGGGTATAAAAATACAGGAGATTTTATAATGACTTCATATTGATAGAACTGGTCCATTATCATGTATGAGGGGAAAGCAGATACAAAAGTTCTGAAGGACTCTCCATGGCCTTGCGTAATACCAACAGATCATTGATTTCAATGGGCACCATGTTAGGCTTTGGTTGCTATTAGAGATTCAGAGACTTGGATTGTATTCAATGGATTTTGGCATCTCCAAATATCTTGAGATTTGACAACCAGAACTTTCCAGAGGCAGAAGGGTAACATGACATGATAGATAGATTGTGAGATAGAAAGGAATGGGTACCAGTGGGTGACATAGGTTTTGAAGGAATAAGCAGCCATTGCTGTGAGTGGTAGCAGATGAAACACACAATTTGTACATCACCAATCTAATAAATCGATAGCTGATACTGGGCTGTTGCATCAACAAGTGACTACACAGCACTACCCCATTATATCTCAGCATGTAACAGTAAGCACTGATATACCTAAAGTGTACCTGTCACGATGGACCGCTTCTGGATCAGTGATGGGATTTTCTGTTATTCTTGAAGTTCAGTCTAGCATATGGTCATGTATAATGCTTTCAGCTATATCATTGATGCGAAATATTTTACATTGTTCAGGATTCCAAACCAAATAAATACTCATTCCATATAACTAAAACAAAAATAGAAAAATGCAAAGGCAAGATACAGACCCAATACAGGCAGCCCCCCCCCCCCAACTGCTAAAAAAATTCCCACAAAAATAATGGGGCTCTTGGTTACCATTTGCAAATAGTGTAAACCACCCCACCAACGATAAGGTGGCCCCATGCCAGAGTGGACCCTACACTGTACTCTGGCCTCTCCATGGCATGAAATACGCCTATGCTCTGGGCATGCAAGATCCGTCTTATACCGGCAAAAGTAATTACACCACCTGGGTGGGATAGGTGGAGTGCACGACCAAGTAGGGGCAGCCACTCCTCCATCTGGAACACAGAAAAAAAGACAAATTTAGTCAGCTCTCCTAGAACACTATTCACACTAGGCAGGAGCACGTTGCTATGGCTGAAATTGCAAACACACAAAAAGCACAAAAATGCAACAGCTCACCGCAACAGCAAGGTACAGACCCACCACAGACATGAAAATAGTTAAAAGCAGCCCCCCCCCCCTCCAACTGCTAAAAAAAGAAAAAAAAAGATGGTCTAAGACGGATCTTGCATGCCCAGAGCAAAGGCGTATTTCATGCCATGGAGAGGCCATAGTACAGTGTAGGGTCCGTCCTGGCATGGGGCCACCTTTTCGTTGGTGGGGTGCTTTACACTGTTTGCAAATGGTTACAAAGAGCCCCATTATTTTTGTGGGAATTTTTTTAACAGTTGAAGGGGCTGTTTTTAACTATTTTCATGTCTGTAGTGGGTCTGTATCTTGCCATTGCGGTGAGCTGTTGCATTTTTGTGCTTTTTGTGTGTTTGCAATTTCAGCCATAGCAACGTGCTCCTGCCTAGTGTGAATGGTGTTCTAGGAGAGCTGACTAAAATTTTTTTTTCTGTGTTCCAGATGGGGGAATGGCTGCCTCTACTTGGTCGTGCACTCCACCTATCCCACCCAGGTGGTGTAATTACTTTTGCCGGTATAAGACGGATCTTGCATGCCCAGAGCATAGGCGTATTACATGCCATGGAGAGGCCATAGTACAGTGTAGGGTCCACTCTGGCATGGGGCCACCTTATCGTTGGTGGGGTGGTTTACACTGCAAATGGTAACCAAGAGCCCCATTATTTTTGTGGGAATTTTTTTAAGCAGTTGGGGGCAGTTTTCAACTATTTACATCTTTGTAGTGGGTCTGTATCTTGCCGTTGCAGTGAGCTGATGCATTTTTGTATTTTCCCTTTAGCTATATGGAATGAGTATTTATTTGGTTTGGAATCCCGTATCAATGATATAGCTGAAAGCATTATACATGATCATATTCTAGGCACCATATAAACCCATGATAGTTCGTCTATTTCTACCATTATGCACTTTGTACAAATTTTGATGGGATATCTGGTCGTCGATTCCAGTGCACACCAAGCGGTTTTTTTTTTTTCGGTGGGTCCCGACCTTGCATTCGTTTGATGCGGTTCACTGGAGAATAGGCATCCTGACCATGTTTTGGGTTAGGCAAAACTTGCTGTCACCATTCACCATCACGACAGACAAGAAGTGTTGTGTGTTGCGGCTTCTTAAGAAAGATGTGACCCAGGGGGGTAAGTATAATCCAACCCCCCTGCCAACAGAGAACAGTCTGGTGCATGGGTCTCTAAACTGCGGACCTCCAGCTGTTGCAAAACCACACTTTACATCATGCCTGGACAGGCAAATCCAAAGCTTTAGCTGTCCAGTCATGATAGGAATTGTGGTTTCGCAACAGCTGGAGGGCCGCACTTTGGAGACCCATGGTCTGGTGCAAAGGGGGGGGGGGTTAAGGAACTGTTTCAGAGAAAATGAACAATAAGAGAATGAAGATAAATTGGCACTCACCGTATAATAACATTGCTTCTTTATTTGTATAAAATTAGGTATCAACGTTATCATTGGGTGAGCGCCAACTTGGACTCTTTTTCTTGTTGACATAAAAAGTCAACACTACAGGTTTTTGTCCTGCCAAATAAAATCTGACCAAGAGGGATCATTTCAGAACTTTTTCTACTTCTAGGCTCATTACCAATAGGTTCAATACCAGTTGTATTTTGGTGATAAAATAAATCCAGAAAAAAAAAAAAAATCCAGAAGTCGACCTTCATCTTTCCATTGTGGGAGCATAGCTTTAATGTCACCTATATGCTATGTTTCCACAATGTCCAAATAATGGCCGCTATTTCATAATGACTGCCGACATTTGTACGATTTGTGCTCAAATGGCCAAAAAAAAACATTGTGGGGACATAGCCATAATCTGGGCAATTCAGTAAAAAAAAAGCCGCTGAAATCTCTAAGGCTGCATTCCGCACGGAACAAGGATGTGGAATGCCTGTAACGGACTCTCCCCCTGCCCGGGCAGCATCTGTAATTAGATGCTGGGAGCGGGGGAACTGTACAGATATGCGGCGTGCTGTAATGAACACGGAACGTGACAATACAGCCAAACGTTTAGGCTATGCTCACACAACGTAAGAGAACGACCGGGTCATGGAACAGCCAGTCTCTGAAAAGATCATCCCGGCCGATACTGCAGTGTGCACTGACACGGTTTTCTGCGGCTGCTATTCAATAAATAGCGGCTGCAGAAAACTGAGATGTTAGTTGTTTACGGCGCCGCTAGGGATCTCAGCTGGAGCGTATACTATGTATACTCCATTTATCAACATTGCAAAAAGCAGCAGTTTCCCATAACAGCCAATCAGATTCCAGCTTTCATGTTTCACAGTCTTTTTTAAATATGAAAGCTGGAATCTGGTCACTATGGGCAATGGCTCTGCTGTTCTTTCCAATCTCCCCTTTTTTTAAATGTATTTATTTTGTATTTGTACAGATCTGTACTGCAGCGAATGATGTCTATTAGTGTTTCATTGACAGGATAGCCAACTAGACTGTGCCTCCGGCAGAATATGATCGGCCTCTGTAGACAGCAGACCAGGGGTCACCAGCTGCACCCCATAATGGGGAACAAAGGGAGCTGCTTTCCTCGAATCCTCAGTTAACCAGCTAAATGCCAGGGTTGCTATTAACCTCAACATTAAGTGGGTTCCGTGACCCAGATCAGATCAATCTCCATCCCTGGTCATTGCAGTGGAATCTAAATGTACTGAACAAGGTCTGTCAGTGGTTTCTATGGCTTCTGCCTTAATTCTACTGTATATTTACTATTTTTTAATATTATTTCTTTCTTTGCGATAATCTGCATAATCCTCTCATTTCTACTTTCTCTCTATCCTCTATTGTGCAATGGTCTTCTATGGAGCTGGGTGGTTTCCTGGTAGGACTGATTTTGTAAGAGACGTTCCTGGACTTGTCCGGCCGCCCGTTATTTACATATATTTCTCCTGTTACTTATTAAAGAGACTGCTGGGGTCAGGGTGGGGGAGCGCAGACTAAAACCCTATATAACCCCCTCCATTTCTCCAGGATAGCACATACTCCAGGAGGCATCATGGGGTGCAAAGCTCTGTGTCTTATTCTACTATATGGCCTCATTGGGACCTACGCACAGCCACAGTGAGTATAACCTGGACCCACATCTATAACATTTCTATATACTGTATATACAAATCCACATTTACCCAAGCCATTCATGTACTACTTAAAGGGAACCTGTCATGGCTTTCATTCTGCCTGACGCTGGGGTTATCAGGGAGGTCCCTAATGGCTTCTCTCTTCCCTCTCGGCCTTGACTGATTGATCTCTATTTATACCAAAATATGGGAAATCTATTCATCAAGACTGGTGAGGCAAGAAGTTGTTGCCAGGGATCACCCCATAGGTTTGCTGTGTGACCCATTTATTTTCCCTGTAGATGCGAACCAAGTTGCAAAACTGAGGACAGCGCTCAATACAGGCGCTGTTTCTAAAGAAAGCAGAAAGCATGTTTTTCTAACAGAAGACAAACAAATAGATTTTCTCCAGCTCTCTAAAATTATAACTTTTATTTGATAATGTTTAAAATGCCGACGCGTTTCGGGCTCACTCGCCCTTAATCATGGCTCTGTGTCATCAAGTCCTAAAACGGCTCATAAATAAAGAGGTCGTAACCCAAAATGTAAAGGGGGACACTCTCCATGCCCCACATAGGTGAGAAGTATAAACAACGTGGCGTGAGTAGCCTTTGTTTGTGGCGTGGCTACTCACGCCACGTTGTTTATACTTTTCACCTATGTGGGGCATGGAGAGTGTCCCCCTTTACATTTTGGGTTACGACCTCTTTATTTATGAGCCGTTTTAGGACTTGATGACACAGAGCCATGATTAAGGGCGAGTGAACCCGAAACGCGTCGGCATTTTAAACATTATCAAATAAAAGTTATAATTTTAGAGAGCTGGAGAAAATCTATTTGTTTGTCTTCTGTTGGATGCCCTTGGGTCCAGGGACCATTCTCACGCGCTCTCAGAGTGGCATACAGCCAAAACAGGAACACCGCACTTTGATTCAAGGGACCTTGTGTTTTGAGTGCTGAACATCTACTGTCTTCACGCATGTTTTTCTAAGCCTGGGTCACCCTCTATAACCTGGATCACCCTCTATAACCTGGATAACTCTCTATAACCTGGATAACCCTCTACAATCTCTGCAATCTGATGGATGTCCAGAGATCGGATATGCACACAGATATGATGGGGTTTGTTTATCATACTGTATATGAAACTAATGAGAATTGCACCAGAACTTATTGAAATGATTACTATTAAAACTTATGGGGGACATTTATTATGGTGTGGAGTGGCCATTTTCTGGCCTAGAGGATCAGATGCAAATAAATGTATCCACTCACTCTTGTTGTACGACTAAATTTTCACATTGTGCTTTTCTTTGTCCAATACGCCGGAGAGGAAGGGGGGGGCTCTGTGTCGACTCAATTTAAAAAATTTTCACGCTGAGCTGGCAAAGGTTTCAATATGAGCGTACACTGATGTGCACAGGGTTTATGTAGGGGCATTGCGTCTCTACAGTATAAATCTGGGGAGCATCGGTGCTGTGGGGACGTTCTTAAGCCCGGGGTAAATGAAGGTGTGCGTCTCATCTGCTTATGGCTTATCTACCCGAACAGTTGAAAAGATATTCCTGATACTTGGAAAATGGCCGATGTAATACCCATCCACAAGAAGGAGAGTAGAGAAGAGGCCATTATAGTATAGAAGAAGAATTAATAAAAACATTTCTATAAAAAAAAAAAAAAAAAACACCAAAAGAATCATCAACTGAATTGTTTCAAACCAATATGAGGGCAGACTATGTCAAAGTAATGAAGGTGGTGCTGTGAATATCGCCTACCTGAACTTCAGCAAAGACTTTGATACTTTGATACAGTTCCCCTTAAGGAGCTGATAGAGAAGTTACTGAGGATTGGACGTATTTCCTGAATAGTTCTGTGGATTTGCTGGTGGCTGAAGGATAGATGATTTACCATACTAGATAAGTGTGCAGTAGCCTGGGGTTGCTAGGTGTTGCGATTAGCAGTGGGCTAGGTGTTAGGGGTACCAACTAGGCATCTATCACAGTGGCCAGGAGTGGTTTGCCCACCCTGAGTATACTGATACAGGACTTTTTAGGTAGAACAGGTGTAGATGTAAAGCCAAAAAAACACAATCACAGTCCAAAGTCTTAAACAAATTAACACCTTTAGTGACCAACTCTTCATAATGCTCTGCCAAATAAGGGGCCATAAGAGATCATGTAATGCCAGGTCTAGTGGCATAGCTAGCCTCTCAAGGTTTCACAAGATTTTGTAGCAAAGATCAATGGAGTACTTCAGCTTTATCTGCTCTTTGCTCCTCTGCAGATAAACCCAAAACTTTTCTGTAGCGGCCTGATGTTATATCTAAGGCTATGTTCACACTACGTAAGCTTACGGCCGTAGTGCGCTCCGTGAATATGCGGCCGGAAACTTACGTAGTTAGCGTACAATGCAAAGTATACGATGTCGGCCGCACAGTTCGCACTTCGTACGAATGTACGCCCGGATCGTATACGGCGCCGTAAGAAATGAACCAGACCATCGTTTCCGGCCGGAAGGCTTGTAACTTACGCCCATAGCGTATCGCGCGAATCCGTACGAAGTGGTGATTTCTTCATTTTTCCACTCTTCTATGCCGATCCAAAAGGTTCTGTGGGGTGTCCGGGGCTAAGCGAAGATTTCCAAGTAAAAGACCGCTGACAGATCGCTTCGTAGGGGGCTCAGGAAGCGTAAGTAGAGTACGGGCGTACGTTCGCAATGCGTACGCATTGCGTACACATTGCGTACGCATCTGCCCGCACATCGAATATTCGCACGGCCGTTGTTTCAGCCGCACATGTACGGCGCCGTACGAAATGCGTACGGATTCGTACGTAGTGTGAACATAGCCTCAATCTGTATATTGGAATGGGGTGGGGGGATCACAAAGAATACTTTTATAAATGTTATAGGACTAAATAAGTTTCAAGAGGGAAGAAACTGAACACAAGAACAAACAATCTGAGGTCATTGGGGGGGAGGAGATCAAAAGCAACATAAGAAAATATTATTTCACTGAAAAGTGTAGTAGATGCTTGGAACAATCTATCTGGTTTAAACAAAAGACTGGAGCCCTTCAATTGTAGAAAAATCGTACAAAACTTTATTCCATCTTTAGTGCAGAAAAAGTGAGTTTTTATTGAGAGTTTTATTCATGGACCCTGATTATGGCCCTGGACATGCTGGAACTATGTATTTTTGTAGTGCTGCTCCCTTGTGTTTTAGATTATCTATCTATCTATCTATCTCCTATCTATCTATCTCCTATCTATCTATCTATCTATCTATCTATCTATCTCCTATCTATCTATCTCCTATCTATCTATCTATCTATCTATCTATCTATCTTCTATCTATCTATCTATCTATCTATCTATCTATCTGTCTGTCTATCTATCTATCTATCTATCTATCTCCTATCTATCCATCTCCTATCTATCTATCTATCTATCTCCTATCTATCTATCTCCTATCTATCTATCTATCTATCTTCTATCTATCTATCTATCTATCTATCTATCTATCTATCTATCTATCTATCTATCTCCTATCTATCTCCTATCTATCTATCTCCTATCTATCTATCTATCTATCTATCTATCTATCTCCTATCTATCTATCTATCTATCTCCTATCTATCTATCTATCTCCTATCTATCTATCTATCTATCTATCTATCTATCTATCTTCTATCTATCTATCTATCTATCTATCTATCTATCTATCTGTCTGTCTATCTATCTATCTATCTATCTATCTATCTATCTATCTATCTCCTATCTATCTATCTCCTATCTATCTATCTATCTATCTATCTCCTATCTATCCATCTCCTATCTCCTATCTATCTATCTCCTATCTATCTCCTATCTATCTATCTATCTCCTATCTATCTCCTATCTATCTATCTCCTATCTATCTATCTATCTATCTATCTATCTATCTATCTATCTCCTATCTATCTATCTCCTATCTATCTATCTATCTATCTATCTTCTATCTATCTATCTATCTATCTATCTATCTATCTATCTGTCTGTCTATCTATCTATCTATCTATCTCCTATCTATCCATCTCCTATCTATCTATCTATCTATCTATCTATCTCCTATCTATCTCCTATCTATCTATCTCCTATCTATCTATCTATCTATCTTCTATCTATCTGTCTATCTATCTATCTATCTATCTATCTATCTATCTATCTCCTATCTATCCATCTCCTATCTATCTATCTATCTATCTATCTATCTATCTCCTATCTATCTATCTATCTATCTATCTATCTATCTATCTCCTATCTATCTATCTCCTATCTATCTATCTATCTTCTATCTATCTGTCTATCTATCTATCTATCTATCTATCTATCTATCTATCTATCTCCTATCTATCCATCTCCTATCTATCTATCTATCTATCTATCTATCTATCTATCTCCTATCTATCTATCTATCTATCTCCTATCTATCTATCTATCTATCTATCTATCTATCTATCTATCTATCTATCTCTCTATCTCCTATCTATCCATCTCCTATCTATCCATCTCCTATCTATCTATCTATCTATCTATCTATCTCCTATCTATCTATCTATCTATCTATCTATCTATCTATCTTTCTGTCTGTCTGTCTCTCTGTCTGTCTATCTATCTATTCGCCCTTCTTTTGTTAGGACAAGTAATAGAATATTTTGGGCAGATAACAAATACTAATCCCTCTCTTCATGTATATTTCTACCACTAGATGCAGCCTGATAACCCCCAGCGTGCTGCGTGTAGACAGTGAGGAGACCATTGTAGTAGATGGACATGGCATTGAGTTTGATGCCGACATCACAATCCAAGACTTTCCCCGGAAGAAATTCACGTTGGTTACGGACAGAGTCTCTGTAAACAGTAATAACCGTTTTTTTGGTGATGTGAAGTTGACGGTAAGATCCCAGTCTTGTAGGGGTCCAATATTCATTAGGTGACACATCACTTACCTCTCCTTGTCCCTGTGTAAGGGGGACCCATGTTGCTAGATGATGTCCATTATAGATGGGTTACCTCAACTTTGTCTAGATATTTAGCATCTGAATTGTATTTTTCTACATGTCTCGCCATTGTCTTTAATGTTCACTGATGGATCCTCCTTAGGTTCTTATATTCCTCCCTTTCTAAATTCTTTCCAGTGTTTTTATATTCCAGCTCTCCTTTATCTTCTAGCTATGACTTTGTCTCTATATCTGGTCTCAGTCCAGTAAATGTAGTTCTTGGTAACCTCATCTATATAATTTTCTACACTTCCGGATCTGCTTTAACTTATCCGGCATTCTCCTCTTCTTAGATGTTAATGTTACAAGTTTGACTTTCCACCAATATAATAACATAACTAAAAAAAATACAACAGTCTGTCCTGAATTAAGGTCAGGGTAAGGACCAGTTCTTTAGATATTGAGCCTCTACCCAGTGCAATGGGCACAGTGACCCAAGTCTGTATCAGCAAAATATATTATGTAGCGATAGAATAGTTAGTGGCTGGCTACATGTTCTCTGCTCAATGAGTAACAAGTATTGCAGATGAGCTCATTAGATATGGTTTTCTCTTGTATCTACAAAAAGACTTCAATCTTCAATGAGCAATGGGGGTTTTATATATTGTTTTTATGCTGTGGAAGAGAAGAAAGGATATAAAGTGTATATAAAGATATAAAGCTCCACCACTATATTACTATATGAGTAATGAAGTATGGAATAGTTTGTAATGAAATCAATGTGCTTGAAATCTAGATTCTAAAGGGTGGGAGCCTCTCTCTGTCGTCATCATTATTTGCCTTTAATAGATAAGGGTTCAGAAATAGGGACCCCGTCTATGTCATTAGTGCCATTATAGGGGACATCCAACTGGTTGAGGTCCAACTGTTGGACTTGATTGCCTTTGTAGTCCCATAGGGGGGCATTTATTAAGTCCGGCGTTTTTTACGCCGGACTTAAAAATGCCCGCGCAGCTCTCTACATAAATCCCGTGCGCGCCGGTGCGCACCGCCGAAAACCTACGCCAGCTGAGGACTGGAGTAGGTTTTCGGCCTACATTTGGGCTGAACGGATGGTAAATCGCGCGGACTCTGAGCCCGCGCCCTCCGTTCCGCCCACTTTCCGCCCACTTTCCGCCCCCTGGCGTACTTGGCGGAAAGTGCCGATTTGCGAATATTTTATTCGCAAATCGGCCATTTGCGAATAAAAAAATACGCAACTCGGCACTTTCCGCCGAAAATCATCCGTTCGCCGGATGATACATGTGGCCCATAGACTTTGAGTAAACAGTAATAGGCGTGCCTGACTGTCACTTGGTTGAAATGGGAATCCCAACGATCAGACCCGCACTGATCAGACTCTTCTCATTCAATTTTAATTATGAAAAAACTTCAACCTTTAATTTACAAACCTGTTATATTTGTTCACAACAAAACAGAGCAAAACACAGCAAAAAAAAGAAATTCAGTGGAGTAGTCATTCAAGAGTCTCCATTGATACTGTACATTGTCCCACTCGGTAGCAAGTATTGGGGCACAAATAGGGAAATACCAGGGTGGCCCCCCTTGGCTCAAAGTCAGTTGCGAGTATTGGGACAGGACAAGGGTTCACCAAAGCCAGGAATCCATCCACAGACAGCTGTTTCGGGGTATTTCCCCCCATCAGTGTGGAGCAGGATTCCGGTTGACAGGGGCAATGAAAAGTAGACCAACAAAACACAGCAATCACTGAGCTCAGGCAGATCAGCAAAAAAAAAAATTATTATTATTCAATAGTCTCTATTGATACGTTGCCCCCTATAAAATTTGAATATGCAAGAAGGCTCCACGGACCCCTTTCTTGTATATTATTTTCCTTCCTGTCCCCGCTGATCACCATCATGATGTCTCTGTTTTCTTCAGATCCCCTCCAAGGACTTGGAAAAAGACCCCAATAAGAAGCAGTTTGTGTATGTATCTGTGAAGTCTCCTGTCTGCAATCTGGAGAAAATTGTCCTGTTGTCCTATCATAGCGGATACATCCTCATACAGACCGACAAACCCATCTACACCCCAGGATCTACAGGTACTGTGATATGACTAAATGGGTGCCGAAAAGTATTGAGTATTGAAGGAACCACCAGAAGAAGTGTTGACAGACAGAGAGACCTTGAAAGACTAATAACTCATCTGAATATCCAACGTTTCTTGCCTGGGTTAGGAAGTTTTGAGAAAAAACGTGATGCCATGATATGACCATGTATGCATTCCAAGTCAAATCATAGGGGATATCTGGGGGCCGGAAAGGTCCTACCTTTTCTGCTCTCTGGTGCTCCACTGCGTCTCCGTGTGCCTGTTACCGCTAATACGTCAGCAGTGACAATGACAAGACCTGATGGGTTTCAAATAAGAGACTGCAAATGTACCAGATGTAACCTGAGTTGCAGCCAGTCCCGGCCACACAATAGGACGGGTGGAGACAGGTGGCCCCATTACACTGCCTGCAATTTCCTGATGGTGGCTGGAATCGGCATTCTGGTGATCAGGGCCGGGGATCTCTGTTGGGGAACTGATGGTTTTGGCAGAGAGGTGTGTAGTCTATTAACACTGAAAAAGCAGATTCAGGATGGAATCATTTATACTCTAAACCCAAAATAGCTATATACCGTGTTTCGCCAAAAATAAGACAGTGCCTTATATCTTGTTCCCCTCAAAAACAGGCATTATGTCTTATTTTCGAGGGATGTCTTATTTCTCTCCCCCCGGACATTCCCGCTCCCCCTAAGGGGAAGAGTAATAAGGCATCCTCCTAGGACCTCCCCATAATACTCACCCTGTGACCAAGAGTGCATCAGCGGCAAGTCAGAGGCACAGTGCCGTAACATGCTGCGGCGGAGTGCGGTGCTGGCCTATGAGGTCCACGAGGGGAATAGGTGAGTCCTGGGTGGCGGCAGGTGGCAACGGGCGACCTTAATTTCAGGGTGGCCTTACTTTTGGGGGGTGGCCTAGTTTAGAGTAGGGGGTGGCTTATTTTCGGAGGGGGGGGGTCTTTCCTTTGTGCAAGAGAGTAGAGTAGTTGGGATGTCTTAGTTTAGGAGGGTGTCTTATTTTCGGGAAAGAACAGTTTTTCTTTAATTCTTTAATTCTTAAAATTTCATTTTAAGTTCGATACAGGATTTTCACCATGACCCCAAATCTAAAACCAGCGAGCAAGCCAGTGGTTATTGAATTCCTGGTAAGACTTTGTTCTTCTCTATATGAGATATTTGTCAGTAAGACGATCGATCACATTAGTTCAATCAGGAATTAACATAGAGTCCATATAGTGCATTGTTTTCCTACAGAGCATAATGTGGTTATAGATATCGAAGATAGAGTCAACTTAAGGCAAACCATGGCAGATGTTGGGCCGACTGGCTTTATATTAGATGGTTCCCTGTGCTGTAACTTGTGATACCCACTATGGTTCCCCTGTAACTCTCTAATCTCTATCCAGTCATCTACTTTTATCATAACAATTATTTTTTTGGCCTTTATAAAGGATACGATCAGCTGATGAGTTTTCATGTCAGTTGACCAATTGCCATCAATTATCATAAATGGTAAGCTCCATCATACCTGCATAATTTAAGGGAACCAATCATGATGATTTAGTGGTTCTATTCCTCTTCTCACCGTATGCAAATCTAACTAGTCATGTGGGCGGCGTCCCTCCCTTAACAACTAATGGTTCCCCGGGCTGTAATCACTCCCCTCCATGCTGTAACTCCACCTCTAAATTATGTAATAGGCTTCTGGCCTCTGAATCACACCCAGAGAGGCGGGGTTACAGAGAGGCGTGACTACAGGCTGTGACTAGTTGAGAGAGAGAGAGACCCATATTAGCGCCAATTTGCATACAGTGAGAGGAGGAATAAAGCTACATTTTGGTGAGACTGAGGCAACGGCAAACAAGCAATTTATATGATAAGAAAAAGCTACAACATTCTTCATATCATCGTTATTGACACCCAAAACCATAAATTCTCATAATTGATTTTTTTTATGATCCATTATTTTCCTTACAGACTCCGGATAATATTATGGTGAAAAGAACTGTCGCTAAACACAATGGCAAAACCGGAATAATTTCCTTATCTCATAGACTGCCCGATCTTGTAAGGTGAGGGGGGGGGGGGGGGGCAGACCCAGGAATCATATATTTATCATTGGGACAAAGAGGACTAGGATGATTTCTAGCTTTCTTCCCTCTGTTTTACAGTTTGGGACTATGGACCATATCAGTAAAGTTTGAGGACAACTTAATACAAAGTTACACAACACAATTTGAAGTGAAGGAATACGGTAAGAACTGGAACAAAGAACAGTTATAGATTTAGTCTTTGTCAAAGTATATGACAATTTTATAGAAGCTGGATTATATGAGGCTAAAACTTAACTTTTAATGGTCATTGGTAAAAGATATAGAACTAAGCTTAAAAAGTGTACCAAAGCCAAATATAGTGACTAAATAACGGTGATAGGAAACACCCATAAGAGGAGATAACGGTCTAAAGGACGGGGAGGGGAAGTGCACTCTAAGCTGTTACACGAGCCACTACCCCTGCCTTTTGGGGTGAACCACCTTCTTTACAGGGTAGCCCCAACCACTGTGCCAGTCCCTTCTCTGATATTGGTGCGAGGAAAAAACAAAAAATACCAAGTGTCACAGAAAAACTCAAAACACTGTGAGTAGTATGCGAAGTTTCTCTGTCTACAGATAGATAACTCTTTTGTGAAAAAAAATATGGCTTGGCTTCTTAAATCCCTGGTCATGTTCTAAAACATCTTAAAGAAGCCAAGAATTGACTTAAAGAGAAGGTGGCGGTGAGCTACATTGCATTTCTTTTTGCATGTATTGCTCATAGACATATTTGCATTGAACAGCACACCGTGGCCAGTTGGTTGCATTGGGTAAAGAAGGCCCATTTGTATCTTATGTTAAGTGATAAATCTAAGCCCATGTGGTTAGATGTGGTACTGCAGGACTGGTCCCTTTTACAGGGATTTTTAGTCGTCCTAATTCTTTTCCTTTTACTTTATTTTAAGTTCTGCCAAGCTTTGAGATTAAAATATCTACATTGAAAAACATTTTGTACATTAACGATGAAGAACTAGAGGTGGACATAGAGGCACGGTGAGTAGAAGTGTTTGGTTATTGGTAATTGGTTATTGGGGGCCTAGATCTCACCAGCTGTTCCTAAAGATTTGGTCTCCATGGACAAAATATAGAACATTCTATAGGGAGAAAGTCCCATGACTTATCAAGTCTTTACTTCCTATCCTTCTCTTCTACAAGGACCTGAACTTAAAGAGTAACTGTTGTTAAACATTTTTTGCAGAAATCAATAGTCCAGGCGATTTTAAGAAACTTTGGGTTTATTAGCCAAATCTGCCATTATCTGCATGTAAAAAGCCTTTCCCCAGGTCCCCCCTCCTCTCCTTTCTGCCATCCACTCCTCAGAATCAGGAAATCTCGAGAGTTTTTTCATAAGTTGGATCTGTCTGGTCTATGAAGAGGGGAGGGGGAGGGCGAAGGAGCGAGATTAGCGGGCAGCTGAGAGCCAAGAATTGCTCAAGGGGGGGGGGGGGGGAGAGCTATTCAGAGCCCTAATTAGAGGTCAGAGAGGTCCATGGTGACTGTCAGAGGAGAGAGCCCACAGTGTGAATGTAAATTAATTCTTTGTTGTCCTGTTTTGCTGCTTTTACTTTCTCTCTCCATAGGAAAACCATGAAGACAGGGGGGAGAGCTTCAAACTGCTTTCTCATGATAAAAATGCATTTTTCGGCTAATAAACCCATTACAAAGTTTCTTAAAATCGCCTTCACTATTGATTTCTGCAATAAAAATTTTTACGACAGTGACACTTTAAAGAGTCATTTAAATGTCACTTTTCAGAAAACAATCAGTATCAATAGTACAGGCGATTTTAAGAAACTCTGTAATAGGTTTTATTAAGCAAAAGAGTTTCCTTCTGTTTTCCTACTCCCACCCCCCCCCCCCCCTCACTTCAGAAGAAGCAGAATTTCTGTGTCCATTATGGTCTATGAAGAGGAGAAGGGATGAGGGGAATGAGTGAGCACGGAGAGGAGAAAAGATAGCCCTGTGCAGCATATCATCCTGCAATCTTATCTAACCAAGCTCCCAGATAAGCACTGACCTTTTAATCCAGCATTTTATGTGCGCAGACAGTGTCCAAACTATAGGGCATCTTCTCTGCTCTCCCTGCTCCGTCATTCCCCTCGGCCCCTCCCCTCTCCATAGGTTATAATGGACTCAGCAAATGTGTCTTCACTTTGCTCTTCTGTATTAAAGACGGTTTCAGGAGCCGGGGCACGCGGCGTGTTGCTGGGGAGTGTGTCGGCATTCTTGTATTCTGTCGCTGTGGCCAGGGATTCCCCACCCCTGGTTGATCAGCTGTAGGTGGTTGTTATTATTGTGACTGGCTGTTAGCATCATCAGTATACTGTGTTTTCCTGGGGCTGGAGTCTTTGTTCCAGTTAACCCTTGACTGTGATAGAGCCTAGTAACCCTAGTGTATCTAGATCTAGCATTACTCTGACCTGATTATCCTGTTTATCGGACCTCTGGCTATTGGACCTTGAAGATTTATGTTTGGCCCCGATTATGTACCTGAGTATACTGAACATTTCCAACTTGGACCGCTGACTACCCATTATTGTGTGTATTTGTCTCGTCAGGAAAGGGAACATCGCCCAGTTGTCCGCTGCGGTTTAGGGCAGAGTGCGGCAGGCAGGGACAGCTGGGACGGGTATCAGAGACAGGGACTGAACCGCCTATTTGTCATCCCAGTCCCCGTCCTAACAGACAGCTTCACCGGATAATGAGCAGATAAGTGAAGGGGGGGGATGCCTAATAAAACAGATTATGAAATTTCTTAAAATCTCTTGCACTATTGATTTCTGGAAGAAAAATAATAAAAATAATAATAATTAAACAACAATTACACTTTAAAGTGTCACTAGTGTTATAACTTTTAAAATCTAAATCAACAGTAGATGTCATAAAAAGCAAGTTTGCAATTTACATTTTTTTTTTGTTCTGTTATTATGCTGTAAAACAAATCTGAACTTACCAGAAATCCAGGTCCAGTCTCTTGAAGGCAATTACGTACATAACAGCTATACTTACTGTATCCAGGTCTAGTCTCCTGGAGGCAGCTAAATAACAGCTATACTTACTGTATCCAGGTCCAGTTTCCTGAAGGCTGCTATATAACTCCTATACCTACTGTATCCAGGTCCAATCTCCTCAAGGCAGCTATATAACAGCTATACTCACTGTATCCAGGTCCAGTCTCCTGAAGGCAGCTACGTATATAACACCTATACTTACTGTATACAGGTCTAGTCTCCTGAAGGCAGCTATATACCAGCTATACTTACTGTATCCAGGTCCAGTCTCCTGAAAGCAGCTATATAACATCTCTACTTACTGTATCCAGGTCCAGTCTCCTGAAGGCAGCTACATAACAGCTATATTTACTGTATCCAGGTCCAGTCTCCTGAAGGCAGCTATATAACAGCTATACTTAATGTATCCAGGTCCAGTCTCCTGAAGGCAGCTATATAACATCTCTACTTACTGTATCCAGGTCCAGTCTCCTGAAGACTGCTAAATAACAGCTATACTTACTGTATCCAGGTCCAGTCTTCTGAAGGCAGCTATATAACATCTCTACTTACTGTATCCAGGTCCAGTCTCCTGAAGGCAGCTATACAACAGCTATACTTACTGTATCAAGGTCCAGTCTCCTGAAGGCAGCTATACAACAGCTATACTTACTGTATCCAGGTCCAGTCTCCTGAAGGCAGCTATATAACAGCTATACTTACTGTATCCAGGTCCAGTCTCCTGAAGGCAGCTACATAACAGCTATACTTACTGTATCCAGGTCCAGTCTCCTGAAGGCAGCTATATAACAGCTATACTTACTGTATCCAGGTCCAGTCTCCTGAAGGCTGCTATATAACAGCTATACTTACTGTATCCAGGTCCAGTCTCCTGAAGGCAGCTATACAACAGCTATACTTACTGTATCAAGGTCCAGTCTCCTGAAGGCAGCTATATAACAGCTATACTTACTGTATCCAGGTCCAGTCTCCTGAAGGCTGCTATATAACAGCTATACTTACTGTATCCAGGTCCAGCCTCCTGAAGGCTGGTATATAACAGCTATACTTACTGTATCCAGGTCCAGTCTCCTGAAGGCTGCTATATAACAGCTATACTTACTGTATCCAGGTACAGTCTCCTGAAGGCAGCTATATAACAGCTATACTTACTGTATCCAAGTCCAGTCTCCTGAAGGCAGATTTTCTGACTTGTGCTGGTTAAAAAAAAATAGACTAAACACAAGAATTCCATCCAGTACAGAGCGTCATGGCTCACTGTGTCCATAAATGACATGACTACATTCTCTCTGTGAGCACTCAGATGGCCTGGGATACACACTAATAAATAAAACACTTCTTGTTGACTGTTTCCTGTTTTTAGAGAAAAAAAAAGTTAGAAAACAGGAAGTGCAGTGTTCTCCATGATAACTAAAAAAAAAAAAAGAATGTAAGTTGCAAACATTCTTTATATCACATCTATTGCTGATTTAGATTTTGAAAGTTATAACGACAGTGACATTTTAAGAGAGACCTTCAGCTTTAATTTCATGTTGAAAATGGTGATTATATATATTATATATATATTATAGTGTTTTGGCCCTAAAGAGGTTAAAGAGGATAAATAGGTTATCCAGGCAGTTCTATTGAAGTGAATGGAGCTTAATTTTAATGCTACACACAACCTGAGAACAAGTGTGGCGCAGTATTTTGGAGGAAAGCAGCCTTGTCTAACCCTGGATAAACCCTTTAAGCACGCTAAGGCTTATTTCATCGATACCAGCATCTTACACTATATTTTCTATCATACCCAGACATTTTATTTTCCCATTGCAACCACATTGTACTTACTACATCCTGTTATTGTTTCATTTTTATTAAAAAATAAAATAAACATTTATGGGACCAGTGACTATTGAGGCGTTATTAATGTGACTGGTAATGACATGTTGTAATTTATCTCATCAGGTATCTCAATGGTAAACCTGTAAATGGCAAGGCCTTTGTGCTCTGTGGAGTGAAGAAGGACAATGAGAAGAAAAGTCTGCCAAATACCCTAAGAAGAATAGAGGTAATGATACTAAATCCTTCAATGGGGTTATTTGTGTTACCAAATTTTTCCTATATAGCGGCAGTCAAAATAAAAATAAACATCCTATACTTACCTACCTGTGCTCCTCCTGTCCTGCTGGCGGCATCTCAGTCGTCCCCTGCTGACTGTGAACGCTTTACATCCTCCTCGAAAGTGATAACCCGCTCAGCCAATCACTGCCTGAGATGAGACAACACTGCAGCTTGGTGGGGAGCTTGGTGAGGTAAGTATAAGATGTTTACTATTTTCTATATAACTGCAGCTACATAAAAAAAAATTGCTAATGCAGAACAACCCCTTTAATACGTTGACCATCATCTTGCAAATGATGCATCCATTGACCCATTAAAATGATACTATTTAGATATTTACGATATTGTGAAAAATTAAAAAAGCCTCCTTGTTTTTCCCCTAAAACAGCTCAACTTCTTTAACTTACTAATATAGTGTGTTTACTAATAGTACTGGCTTCAGGGCATCCACACTGAGAATAGAAGAACTACACACATTTACTAAAACTGTCTTGGTGTTGCACTTAGAGGGTGATCGGGACACTAGACCACCAGGTGATGGGTCTTAAAGCCATTTAAATTGTGGTAAAAAAAAAATATATGGTATGATGGTTTTGGAGCTAAAGCAGACATGTAACAATGCTATCTGCTTCAGCAGCATGTTTATTACTTACTTACCTCATGTTGGAGTATCCCTTTAACTCCTTAACCCCTTAAGGTCAAAGCCTATTTTCGTTTTTGCGCTTTTGCTTATTCCATTTTAAGTTTAAAAGTCCATAGCGCTTGCATTTTTTCACCTAGAGACGTATATGAGTGCTTATTTTTTGAGAAACCAATTGTACTTTGCAATGACCGCCATTATTTTTCCATAACATATGCTGCGAAACCGGAAAAAAATCATTTGCGCTGTCAAATTGAAAAAAAAACCAATTTGTTTTGATTTCGGGGAGTTTTGCATTTACGCCGTCCGTCCTATGGTAAAACTGACTTGTTATGCATGTTCCTCAAGTCGTTACGATTAAAACGATATATAACATGTATAACTTATATTGTATCTGATGGCCTGTAAAAAATTCAAACCATTGTTAACAAATATACGTTCCTTAAAATCGCTCCATTCCCAGGCTTATAACGCTTTTATCCTTTGGTCTATGGGGCTGTGTGAGGTGTCAGTTTTTGCGCCATGATGCGTTCTTTCTATCGGTACCTTGATTGCGCATATACGACTTTTTGATCGTTTTTTATTACATTTTTTCTGGATTTGATGCGACCAAAAATGCGCAATTTTGCACTTTGGAATTTTTTTGCGCTGACGCCGTTTACCGTGCGAGATCAGGAATGTGATTAATTAATAGTTCGGGCGATTACGCGTGCGGCGATACCAAACATGTTTATTTATTTATTTATTTATTAATTTATATTTATAAAATGGGAAAAGGGGGGTGATTTGGACTTTTATTAGGGGAGGGGATTTTTTATTAATAAAAACACTTTTTTACTTTTTTTTTTACATGGACTAGAAGCCCCCCTGGGGGACTTGTATATAGACAGCACTGATCTCTCATAGAGATCAATGCTGTGTATATACACAGCAAAGATCCATCAGATCGGTCATAGATTGCTATGGCCTGCTGCAGGCCATAGCAATCTACTGCCGAGCCGGGATCAGCGTCATTCCGACACTGAGGCCCGGCACAGGCAGAAGAACGGATCTCCCCCCCGCGATCACATCGCGGGGGGGAGATCCGTGCCACTAGACACCAGGGATGTTGTGCATAAAGCACTTCAATGCAGCTGTCAGGTTTGACAGCTGCATTGAAGTGCTTAATTAGCCGGCGCGGCAACGGGACCCGCGCCGGCTAACAGAGGCACTGCCCGGCTGCACATGTCAGCCGGGATCAGCGCCGTTCAGAGCGGGGTCCCGGCGGGACCCCGCTCTGAACACCCCTCGCGGCACCATGACGTATCAGATACGTCATGGGTCGCTAAGGGGTTAAGGACCCATGATATACCCATATAGATAACCATAAGAATATAGGTCCCTAAGAGGGTATCGAGAGGGGTCATGCTTTGTCGGCTAATTAACCATTCAAATCTTGCTAAAAAGCTATTGTTGATGGTATAGTGTAGTAATCAGCCTCCCCGATGCATTCAAGAGAGGCTAATCGATACATTGCTCATACAAGTCTCCTGGGGGGACTACAAATTACAGTATTAGGCTATGTTCACACTACGTATATGTCCGGCCGCATATCTTCGCGGCCAGACATATACGTGTTAAACTCCGGCCGGGGATTTACGTAAGTTGCGGCCGGCTACGTACGGTCCGCGAACTTACGCCCGTAGTCTACTTACACTTCCCGAGCGTCCTACGTAGCGATCTGACAGCGGTATTTTACTTGGAAATCTTCGGCTAGCCCCGGACACCCCACAGAACCTTTTGGATCGGCAAAGAAAAGTGCAAAAATGAAGAAATCACCACTACGTACGGGACCGCATGTTACGCTATGGGCGTAAGTTACAGCATTTCCGTCCTCAAACAATGGTCTGGTTCATTTTTTACGGTGCCGCGTACGATCCTGGCGTAAGTTCTTACGTAGTGTGAACTGTGCAGCCGTACATCGTATACTTTCCATTGTACGCAAACTACGTAAATCTTCGGCCGCTTATTCACGGAAAGTTTTTTTTTTTTATATAAATAAAAAATCCCATCCTATAGTAAGTTTAAATTACCCCCCTTTTCCCAATTTTTAAATAAAATAATAATAAAAATAAAACATATTTGCTATCAACCATTGCGGAATTGCCTCAGCCGTTAAATTATCACATTGCTGATCTCGCACAATAAAGGGCGTAAGAGCAAAAAAAAAAAAAAAACACCAGAGTGCCGAATTGCAGATTTTTGATCAAATGAAATTTTTTTGTTTTTTTGTTTTTTAATTTCACCACACAAATAATTTTTTCCCAGCATATTTTATGGAAAAATTAAGTCTGTCATTGTAATGTACTATTGGTGTCACGAAAACTAAGGGCTCATGTGAATGAAAAAATGCAAGTGCTATGGCCTTTTTAACACGAGGAGGAAAAAATTTGAGAGCTTAGCAATTTGGCTCCCCATGCATGGACTATGTTGACTTTCTGCGTTTTTTGACTCTCATCTAGATCTCGGATGGCGAAGGTTCTAGTGTTATGAAAAGACGAGACTTGATGGAATATTTTAAAAATGAGAGAGACCTGTTAGAATGGAGAATATATGTGTCTGTTACCGTCATTACTGACTCAGGTAAGAGAGATACAGTATATATCATTGCCAATTCTGTAGACAATATCCAGTGAAGTTCCTGTAATGTGACATCCAGATTATCAATTGTTCTCTAGAAAGATCAAAATCAGTCTGCTGATAGCCCCCAATTGCGTACAGGGTGGGGAGGATGAAATTATGTCTGTTACCTTCATCCTCTGCACCGTTTCTGTGCTGTTTGTAGTGTAATCCCATGTCCACTAAGGCTTGGAGCACTAGGGGCCGGACTACTGCCCACAGAGTGCAAAGTCATCCCAGCCTGCCCCTCCTAATTATTATTAATGGATCTGCTCTCTGGGAGCAGTAGCCCCACCACCAGTTCCTCAAATGGTCTTACGGGACTCAAGATTAGACTGCTAACAGCATAGGAATGGTGCCGAGGATGAAGGTAAGAGGCATACAGTATCTTCATCCTCAGCATCCCATGAGCAAGAGGTTAGACTCGTCTAACCTACTGATAGTTTTACCTTATTTTTTTAAAAAAAACTCTGTCAGCAGGGTTACACTGTCCTATCTAAGGGTAGCATAAACAAGAGAATGATGTATCACTTACATTGTTCTGTGCAGCTGATCCAGAGATATCCTCCTGAATAACATCGACAATAAGTAGTCCTCCCTATTATGTGCATGAGCCAAGTAGTCCTCAATATTCATGAGGAGCAGAAAACTCCACCCACCAGCTGCTGATGGGCAGCTATCCTCTATGCTGTATATAGGCAGTCACCTGTCAATAAGCAACTGGAGTGTGGGGGAGGGGTATGGCAACAATCCTATTCTCCTGCATATTAGGAGAACGGCTGAACAGAATGATGTAAGTAATACACCGATCTGCTCAGCATTTCTGTCACTAGTTTATGCTGCCCTCATTTAAGGCAGCATAAACCTAGTGACAGATTTCCTTTAAATTTTCTGAATATTCATTTGTATTTTACCCAACCAAATAGGGCTGACTAGGACTTGAAGTCTGCCAGAATTTTTTTGCCTGATTCAGCAACATTTTAGTGCAATTTAGACCATGCCCATTTTTGTATTAAAGAAAAGTGTCTAAAATGCATAATATAATATATAATATAGAGAAGAATCCAGTGTGCCACCATTTCAGCCTGTGCCAAGTGATAGCAGGCATAGGATATGAAGTGGTGAGGAGGCCAACGTTTTGCTGCAACACATACAGGTGAGCCGCAGAAGGGTGAGACCACCTTAAGGCCGGGTTCAGACTATGTAAGTGTGCGGCTGTATATGCGGCAGTAATTGTGCGGCGGTATTTTTGGTGGTTCGTGTGTATGCTTGGAAGTATAGGATATGAGGCTGTCAAGGGCACACTCCGTATGAGTTTCAGGCCTGATTGTATCCGGGTCCGTAAAAAATGAGCAAGACCATTATTTCCGGCCCGAAAAGGTCAAAGTCGGCCGTAGGAAGTAACATTTGTCCCAGACGGAACCTCTGATTACAGCCGGATAAATCCGCATTCTGATTAGAATAATTTATCAATGCGTAACGCCCCTTGAGTTTAAAAGGCCCAAGTGAATGGGCTTCAATAGGTGACCTCCTTTTTAGATGTCCCGATCTGGAGCTATGGCACGGCGAGTAGCGGAGCATGGTGGTGCCCGTCGTGGGCGACGTGGTTCTTGGCAGAGGGACATTGATGTTTCCCGGCTGATCGCAGAGGTAAATGTTATCGAAAAATTATACTACTATTTATATTTGTATTTTTGTCTCAAAATAGGATTTATACTCTCTCTCTGTGTCTCTCTCTATCTATCTATCTCTATATATATAGAATATATAATATATTATTTTATTTGTGTAAAAATATATATATATATATATTTTTATATATATATTATGTTGTAAATGTAATCAATGTATATTTTGGTTTGGCAATTCACACGGTCGTCTCGCCCAAGAAACCCGCACCTAAGCCACATGTAAGACACATGAATATAATAACTATTTTAGTCGTGTGGAATCTCTGCGGATTTGTTATGCGAGACGGGAGTGTGAATATGGCCTTACCAAAAAGTTAAAAAGTTGATTATTAACTTCGCAAACAATCTGCATATTGTAGCGTGATGTATGTCCTTATATGCTCTATTATTTATTTTGAGAAAATAATAAATATTAATTAACAATTTATATATGGCTAATTTGTGAGCCGTTGGGACAGTACCGTTCTTCTAGTTATTCTTGTGTCGTTTTTATAATTTTTTTTATTTTTTTATTTTATTTAATATTGTTGCAAAATGAGTGAACTTGCGTTTTGGAAGGGTTTTGTAGTTTATATTGTGAATGCCAATATTAGTTAGCGTTATAAATGTATTATTTTCTAAAGCTATTTCTTTTTAATGTTTTTTAATGTTATGTTAATGTAATGTAGCCAGAATCCTACCCCACACTGACGAGGGGCAAAAACCCCGAAACGGCTGTCTGTGGGTGGAAGCCTGCCTTTGCAAGCCCTTGTCATGATCGCAATACTCGCACCTTGAGTTAGACATTGACAAAAGGGGCCACCCTGTTGTTTCCCTGTCTATGTTCCAATACTCGCAACCGAGTGGGACTTAAAGGGGTTGTCCGGCGATAAAAAATTATTCACAGAATAACACACATTACAAAGTTATACAACTTTGTAATGTATGTTATATCTGTGAATGGCCCCCTTCCCCGTGTTTCCCCCCACCCACGCTAGACCCGGAAGTGTGGTGCATTATACTCACCGCATATCGTGTCGTCCACGGTCTCCGATCGTCAGCAGTGACGTCTTCTTCGGGAGGCCGGCGGATCTTCCCGAGTGCCGGCAACCCTCTGCAGCGTCATCCGAAGCTCAGCCGCGATTGGCTGAGCATAACTGTGCTCAGCCAATCGCGGCTGAGCGGCTGATGACGCGGCCACGTCATCAGCTGCTCAGCCGCGATTGGCTGAGCACAGTTATGCTCAGCCAATCGCGGCTGAGCTTCGGATGATGCTGCAGAGGGCGGCCGGCACTCGGGAAGATCCGCCGGCCTCCCGAAGAAGACGTCACTGCTGAGGATCGGAGACCGTGGTCGGCACGTGACAGGTAATGTATAGCGCACCACACTTCCGGGTACACGGGTGGGGGTGGTGGGACACGGGGAAGGGGGCCATTCACAGACATAACATACATTACAAAGTTGTATAACTTTGTAATGTGTGTTATTCTGTGAATAATTTTTTATCGCCGGACAACCCCTTTAAGGGGTTATTTATCAGGGTGGTGTGGTGCTCTCCCCATCATGGAGGTACCCCGTTGGCAACAGGCTAGAGATATCTGGCTATCCCGTGTTTTGAGACTCGTAACTGAGGCTCCACGGACTCTTGTTTTGCATATTTAAATTTTTGGGGGCATCAGTGGAGACTCTTGATTGAGTACTTCATTGGAATTTTTTTCGCTGTTCTCCTTGAGTTCAGTGATTACTGTGTTTTGTTGGTTGATTTTTCATTGCCCCAACTAGCCAGAATCCTACCCCACACTGATGAGGGGCAAAAACCCCAAAACGGCTGTCTGTGGGTGGAAGCCTGACTTTGCAAGCCCTTGTCATGATCGCAATACTCGCACCTTGAGTTAGACATTGACAAAAGGGGCCACCCTGTTGTTTCCCTGTCTATGTTCCAATACTCGCAACCGAGTGGGACTTAAGGGGTTATTTATCAGGGTGGTGTGGTGCTCTCCCCATCATGGAGGCACCCCGTTGGCAACAGGCTAGAGATATCTGGCTATCCATCCCGTGTTTTGAGACTCGTAACTGAGGCTCCACGGACTCTTGTTTTGCATATTTAAATTTTTGGGGGCATCAGTGGAGACTCTTGATTGAGTACTTCATTGGAATTTTTTTTCGCTGTTCTCCTTGAGTTCAGTGATTACTGTGTTTTGTTGGTTGTTTTTTAATGTTGTCTGATATGTAAGTCTTAGATTATCGCCATGTTTAATGTATTATAAAAACTCAAGCGTTTTTGATGCGTTTTTTATTTTAGATTGTGAATGTCAATATTATTTGGCGTTGTAAATTTTGTGTTTTCAAAAGCTCGGGTTTTGTAATGGTTTGTCATGTTGCCTGATATGTAACGGTTATATTTTCTGCATATTTCATGTAGTATAAAAACTGATGCGTTATTGATGCGTTTTTCATGTAGCTTTATTTTCGACGTTCTTGAATGTTATTGTCTGTCCCTCATTGAATCTTTCACCTAATGCAATACCTAACCTTCTATGTCTTTAATTTGGCAGATATATTTTTGTAAACATTTTAAAATTACAGTTTTATTGATAAATGTTGACCATACTTATGGGCAAATAGCAATATCTGTGACCATATTCGTTGGGACATGTTTTTGCCACACACCCCAGAACAACCACCGCACTAGTGAAATTGTTAGCTTCACTGGTTAGCACATGTGTAGAGGTTTTTTCGAAGCAATGTTGATTAGCTTTTTCATCAGGTGTCAATACAAAGCTGTCATTGAGCTTGTCTTGTGGACTACTACTAATTAGTGCAAGTTAAGATACAAAGCCTTTCCTAAAATAAATAATTGCACACAAATGTTTGTATCTTTTCCTAAGTGTCTTCAAAGAGTTCTTGCATTCCTTTGTGTTGTGCGTCTTGGCTCAGTGGTTATTAGGCTGTGTGCATTAGATTACACAGGTGGTCTGTTGGAATCCCAACACCACTCTATGTAATTTCATTATGGAAAACATGTTATTCGTGTGGTTATTCTTCAAATAGATCTAGACACACAGAGAGGTGAAGTCAGATGTAGATGTGTATTCATTTATGTGTTCATAATTTGTGTTTTTCAGGTGCGGTCACGTCCCCATTTGTGGGATTTGACTGTGCGTGGCTACCACGACCGCGTCCTGCGTCGCGAGACGTGGGACACTATAGCGGCTCTGGTAGTTCCACAGTGGGGCGAGGTGACGGACTCGGAGCAGATGCGTATGGTATGTCGTATTGTCAAATCATGTATGAATGTAAATCTTTTGAAGAATGGCCGATATTCATAATAAGCCATCGAAATATAACATAATTTATTTTATTATTTTTTCAGCTTATCCTTTTTTTTTTTCTTTTGTCAGTCCAAGCAGTGGAGACCCGCTGGTCAAGTGTGAGGGACCAGTACCAACGGGCGATACGCACGGAGGAGAGGGGTGGGGAGCCGACCTCTATGCGCTATGCGCCCCTGTTGGATTTTCTCCCGAGCCGGAGTCAACGGCTGTAAGGATATTTTCCTTATTAGCTAATGTATATAGTATCATATAGTGTCCAATATGTAATTGATGATATCCAATCTTATATGGCCCTATTCTCTACAAAGTCTGCCTTGGGATATTCAGTTGAACCTGCTCGATACTCAGTGGCAGCTGATGTCATCCACTTTCCACCACATTCTGCTTTATGTAGAGATTTTCTATGAATGCCAAGACAATTCTCTGAAATGTATAGATATAATTTCGCGACATACACTATTGCCATTCTTTCTAACGCCCTAGTTGTGTCATGTTTATTAGCCTTCATGATGGTGTATGGGACTGTACAGAGAGGGTTAATGTATCCTGATCAATCCCAATAGGCCCCTTTGCTCACAGTCAACCAAATGCTTACACACCACTCTGACTCATGCTTCAACATCCTGTAATTTAAGTCAAATATCTTACTTTCTGTCATGGCGCTAGACCAACATATCCAATTATAGTACATTTTGCAGATCACAGTCACTCCCTCAGTTGTTCAGCGTGTGCTGTAGGTGGCCGAGCCAGTAAGCATGATGAATGAAATGGCCTTTTCCATGCAGCGGATAATGTTGGATCTTTTGTGTCCTACTGTACAAAGCAGTCAGAAAGCTGTTGGTCGCCCCACACTATTCACTTCCTGAATACTCATTGCTGGCCGGCCTGCTGCTCTGTCACTGTCAGTGTGGCCTGCGGGGATCAATGACAGGTACAGAGCCCTGTTACTGGACGCTTGTGTATCGGGTCACATGACTAACTCACGCCCCTCTCCATGATGTGCGAGATGAGAAAACACTTGTTATTGTGTTGTCACCAGAATGCTTCCATGGCCACAACATGCCATGAAGATGAGAGCATTGTTTCCACACTCAGAAAGGGGCAATTATTCAAACAATATGCATTTTAGGATATTTAAGAACACACTAATCCGAACGACTAGGAATAAACAGTTGTATGTCCTGACCTAGGATGCTGATAGTACTACATAATGTATTCCTGTTAACAAATAACAAATGTAAACATACTGTATGTTAGCAAATGGAAAAAAAATAAATATTAAGTGACTTTGTGAATGTGTCTAGATTATCTAACCTTTCTGTCTCTCCACAGAACCAGTGGCAATTTTTCGGAGCCAGCTGGAGGAGAGGATGCTGGTGGTGCTGACGTTGAAGCATCCCAGCAGGAGGGGGAGAGTGCCACGCCACCGCCATCACAGGACCCAGCCAGCCCGACTCTTTCTGAGGGCACGGAGCAGATGCCAGGACCTTCTGGCTCTACTTCCATGCCCGAAGAGGAGGAGGCTGCAGCACCGTCAACATCTGGTGCAGCTCCCAGTGGTGTGCCCCTGGCAGCTAGGCCACGTCAGCCACTGACGCGGTCCACCACCAGGAGGCGCCGGGACCAAGAAGAACCTGAGTCAGCATTGACTGAGGTTGATCATTCGTTCATCGAGTTTGTGAGGCGGTTTGATGGATGAGATGACTAGAATGACTTCTTCTGCAACTATCTGGGAGCCCGTTTACGGAATCTCCCTACTAATGTGGCACGGAGTGCGAGGCTCGTAACTGACTTCGTAGTGTCGTGCCACGAGCAGATTGACCCGGAAACTCTCCCCGACCCTTCCTACGTGGGCCACCTCCTACAAACTGTGTATGGTTTACACTTACGGAGGCCACGTATCCCGGAGGAGGTGAACCTTTTCCCTGAGACCACTGAGCCCCCACCTCTGTCCCCCCAGCAGTTTCCCCAGAGCCACCTGGTGCCATGCCACCTCCATCTGAGGGTACTAGGGCCGTTCTTAGGCGCCAGCCACGGCGTGGACGGCGCTCTCGGGCTTCTCGTCACCTACCACCTTTATGATTTATAGTATGTAATGTATGAGGCAATACATCATAGTTTTTATTTTATCTAATTTCTTTTTCTTTTTTAATTTTATTTTATATATTTTTTAATTTTTATGGCAAGTGGTCTGCTTCTTCTGGGCCAGAGAGGTCATTTTGTGTTAGGTTAGAGTAGGGTCCATGTCCCTGAGGACACCTTACCGTGGTGACATGGTACACTCTGTTTGAAAAAACAGTTTGCTAAGATCCTCATTTAAACAAACAAAGTTAGAAAGATGTACAATCATAAACCTTGCCTTTTCAGATCTCCATGGCGCCTGTTTCTTGTGTGTAGGGGACCTTTGAACCTGAAACAGTATGTGAAAAAATGTTGAGGCCAAGGACAGAAATGGACTCTAAAAACAGAGATCCGCTCATAAATGAAAGCCTCAGATCTGTCCTCTTTTTAAATCCATTCCTGCCTTTGGATTGATATGTTTGACTGATAATGTGGCACCTAATAAAACAGAAACCAGAGGCGGGCGGCACTAAAGACTATTGGATGAAAGACGGCATGCAGAAAATATATTAGGCAGAAGCGGTCTGCTGCTGTGAGATTCCAATAGGGTGGTGCAAAAAACTCCCAAAAGCAAAAGACAGTCTCAGTAGTATCAACATGTGTAGAAGGAATAATGGAGTGCACTCACCGGAATGATCTTCATGGCTTTATTTTCTCAAAAAGGAAAACATATAGAACTTAGTGCATACATGGACAGGGTGAACGCTAGGAGACAAACAGGGCGGTGACAGGCTGTTTCGCGCGTGACCGCGCTTCTACGGACCTTGAGGTCCGTAGAAGCGCGGTCACGCGCGAAACAGCCTGTCACCGCCCTGTTTGTCTCCTAGCGTTCACCCTGTCCATGTATGCACTAAGTTCTATATGTTTTCCTTTTTGAGAAAATAAAGCCATGAAGATCATTCCGGTGAGTGCACTCCATTATTCCTTCTACACATGTTGATAATGTGGCACCTAATGTTTGTGTGTAAAATTTGCTTTTTTATTTGTGTCTTTCTCTACTATAATCACTTGCATCTGATATTTGATTGAGAACATGATCAATTTCTTTACTAATAATTCACATCTCACTTCTATTTTTAGCCACATGATAACTATCTTCATGATCCTAAAGAAACTCGCTAGTATATATTTGCTGTAAAATACACTGATACATTGTCTAGGACTTTTTAATTATTTACATTCTTCGACACACATCAGCGTTATTGTCTCTCGATTGGGTTGTGGAATGTAGCGCTTTTCCTCAACGTTATAAGGAAATCGAGCTGACTCAATGTTGGCTATGCTATAAAGTGGCCATTTGCAATATGGACAGGCCTAAAGCCTTTACAATGCTACATCAAGGATATGTTCACATGTGTTAAGAGAACTCCAATTTTTAGATTTATTCTTATGCAGATGATTGTTTGGCTTGGCGCATTGTGCAGTTGATGGATGTGTGTTCACGATGTATATGTCACATTTCCCAATAGTGTCAGCCTTTTCTAAGCATCTTCTGGCACTACGCTAATCCGTGACAAAGACTTTTTTCATGGTGTGTATTGGAGGAATATATGATAGTCTGCTCCGAGTCTGGACCACGAGATTGCTGTTTGTGAGACTGCAGCAGAATCCAATGATCTGTATGCAGTAAGCTGGAGCTTCCTGCGCCCTTCCCCCTCTGTCAACATCTAACTTTTACTTTACTGTTGTGACCTCCTATTGCTTGACAAGTCTGACAATGTTTCGGAATACAATTCCATGTGTATTTATATATAATGTCTCAGGTTTTCACATGTCCTCCAAAAAACTAAGCTGGTTGTGCAGTTTTTTTAGCTTAATCATTTGCATTAATGCGACATCACTATTATCCGTGTATCCACATTACCACACTTTTTATGAGTGAATAGAAAGCATCAGTTTCATATGCTAATCACAAATGTGTTAACCCTGTCAGTAACAAAGCTCAAAGCTAGCGTAGATTTCCTAACAACATTGGTCTTTGCCGCCAACGCCTTGGTATTTGCATGTGTAAATCATTGTTCTCGCTCACATATGGCCATAGTGGCTGGGCTGATCCACAGGTTCGGTAGCTTCAATATAGAAAGGAACCTTGAAATAGTTGGGCCTAAGCCGCAACCAGCTAGGACATGGTGCAAACAAAGGGGTGTAAGGAATGAATCTAGGAATAACAAACCTGTTGCTCTGTGGTGATTTCATCCCTGCGCACCAGTTTTCTCCTTCTGGAGACAACACCTTTGTTGTATAGTAACTGATGACCAGTGAGTGCTTGGCCTGAGGGCTGGGTATGAGGTATCGTTGGTACAGGTCTGCTGTCGGCCTTGTCTGAGAGTGGACATGTGTCCTAGATCTTTGCAGGTGCCTTTTGGGCCGGAAGGGAAAGGAATGGTGTGTGTTGGTGGCCCATTTCTTGTAGGAGTGGGCTAATGCTATATAGCATTGGTAGTGCTTTTTGCAGTGTGCCACCCTGCACTCTTGATAGTTGCACCTATGTGATGAGAGCAGGATTGACACTTTGCATTGACATAGCCTCATAGAAGAAAGATTGTTGCTTTTCTAAGATTAGACATTATATAAATGCGGTTTGTGAAACATTCCTCACGGTGTTATCTCTTTTGTGCTTTGGTTACTTTCTCCAACATAGCAGAAACTACAGGGATGAATGTAAGAGGCCTTTGTGCCCAGGCTTCAGCTAGGCCGTGGTGTGACTGGATGGAGATAAAAAAAGTATCATTTTTGGTTCCTATGGGTAGAAGCCAAGGTTATTTATGATTTGTCTGTATTTGAATATCTGCACATTGAAACACGACCTGGCTGAATAAGTTTGTTTTACAGTAGAGGCTGATCGATGGACCCAGACATGGTTATTGATCGCTCTCTAATAGACGTCCTCAAGCTAATATTGGAAGTAAGTTTTTTAATGAGGTGTTGTGAGTCCGTTCTAGATATTTAAGCTCTTCGATATACACATATTTATAGTCTCCTTTGGAGGGTGAGAAGCGAGGTGTGTGCCTGTGACTTCATGTATGAATTTTAGTTTTTGTGTCAATAACATTTACATGCATGTTAGTTCGAATGCTTAGATTTTATCCCGGGTGATTTAATGTCAAAATTTAAGATCTGTAATTCACACTGTTGTTTAGACAAAAAAAAAAAATATTAAAAAATAAAAAATATTGATGACGACAATATCGTATATAAGATTTCTTTAATCGGACCGATTGTCCATTGTGATTTAGTGGCAGGATACATCGGTCATAGTACTTAATGTAAGTACGATTGGGTGTAATTCCTATGGGTTTGCCATCAGGGGGCGCTTGAAATCGATAAATTAATGGATTTGTGTTTTCCTATGTGTGTGTGTCAAAAAAATCTGGCAATGTGTTAGCAATTTTTGCAGAGGTCACACACATAATATTTTCCGCGATATTTCTAAGTAATGGCTACTCGAGGAATTGTCCTTGTAAGAGCACATGTTGATGGGAAACCAGGGCGTGACTTATGTATTGTGTTTGCGAGATGTCCGTGCACCTAAGTCCCTCCCCCCTCCCTCCATGATGGTTGCTGGCGGCACATAGCACATACACAGTACCAAATGCTCCCATCATGTGCTGATAGTGTCATCATAACGAGTTCGCTTTAATAGCACGCAAATCAAGCACACCATCCGGCGCGGGGTGATGGTATAGGCTAGCGACACAGCGTGGACACGCCTCCTCTCTGTAGTACATGCACGTCATCAGTGTGCGTCACAGGGGGGGGGGGTTAACGGGAGTGTTTGGTGTGCTGTGCTAATTGTGTTCAGTGCTAGGCTAATGGCTACTTATGCTTTTTGCGCTGCTCTGCTTTCTACTTTGTCATCCGTTGTAACCTCGGAAGCACACACAATACGCACCAGCCACGTTCAAAAAGGCGTGCACGGCCATTATGGCACTTGTAGTGCACCTGCTTACGACGTGACAAGGGCGGAGAAATGGCAACGCTGAGCAGCGTAACATGGTCTCACATTGCCATTACCCTATCACAGGACACACAATTGTGAGCCCCCCTCTAGGCCCAGTGCTGAGGTGCCGATACTACAGAGAGGAGGCGTGTCCCCCCAGGTCGCTATCCGATACCAGCCCCCCGCGGCGGATTGTGTGGTCCCATTCCCTAGTAGTAAGCAGATGTATTTTAGCCTTATACTATGAAGACATGATGTGAGTAGTAGTGTACTGTGTATATGATATGTGCCGCCAGCAGACATCATGGAGGGAGGAGGGAGGGAGGTCGGGAGGTCGGGAGGGAGTTAGCTGCACGGGAAGCTGGAGAACCCACCCACATAAGTGACATACGATTTTGACTGAAACATGGCGTGTAGCATGGAAAATGGGTGGACTAGCTATGACCTTAATCTATCAGTGTTTACAAGACCTTACTGTAATGTTTGATTCTTTTCAGGTCCATGCTCGGCCACGGCCCTGCGCCTGGGTACACAAGCCGGCTAAGGCGGAGTGCCGCATGGAGGGAGGTTGCCCGCATTGTATACCCAGATTGGGACAAGCATAGTAGATTACAGAAATGGATAATTGGTAAGTTGTTTAGCCACTATGGCAAACAAGAAACTCTACTGTAATGGTCACCTGACGCTCATATATTAGTAATGTCTGTACGCTTTTTTCTTTCAGCCAAACATGTGGAGACCAGGTGGTCCAGTGTGAGGGACAGATTCATCAGGGAGCGACGGCAGCTGATGAGGCGTGGGGCCTCACAAGAAGAACGTGGCTCTTTGCGTTTTGCCCCAATGCTGCGTTTCATTTTGGATTCCGCCAGACGGCCCAAGTAAGTGTGTGTGTTAATTGCATGTGTCCATGGTAGGATCAGATGATGACAGAAGTAGGTCAGTGTCTTATGTGTGCAGACATAGACATGTGTTATATTTTACTGAGATTATATACATTGAGGGTCCTGCAGGGGGAGAACTATATTTATGGAACACTTTAGAGTAATATATACTTAGGTCAGATCATGCGCCCCCTGCTGGACACAAGATAACTAACATATGCAGCGTGCCATAACCGCCTTTGGAACAGCTTTTGATCAGTCCAGGATAGAATACTTAACTGTAAGTAAAATTTATGACAATAGCATGGACTGTAGTAATAATGGTGAAACATTGGACCGAATGTGTCCATAGCACCGAACAATGTTCCACTCTGGTCGGTTTGTGAAGACCAGCATTTTGGGGTACCAGTCTGTGAATGTAGTGATCAAAGTTCAAGTGTGACACATTGAACATATTGAAGAAAAGATTCCTAAACCAGGCAGAGTAACATACTGCATTGGATGAATATTGTTTATTTTGACTTCCACAAAAGTCGAAAACCTATTTTGGAATCTTAGATTGTGACCAGTGTTGTTTTCTCCTCAGAGCAGAACTAGTTCAGCAACCAGCAGAGGCCTCATCGGATGAAGAACCTCATCTGGCAGAGGGACTGGCCATGACTCCACCACCAAGATGGCAAGAGGGCCTTGTGGAGCCTGGCGAGGGACACTCACATCTGCCTTGACCGTCAAACAACATTTGTGTGCGTTCCGCACTCCCTCTCCTCACCTCCACCAACACCACCCCTTGTCTGCTAGACTGTGGGACCTTGTGCCAAGCTAGGATTACTAGCATTAATATTTTCATAATATTTGTGCGCACCAGGACCACATGAACAACAGACTCTTTACAAGCTCTGGCATCCCATTAGCTACGGATGCCAGTAAGAGCTTTGGGGGATGGGGATGTCCCTTTGATGGTTGTGTTGCCAGACTACAGTCAGGCTGGCTGTGGCCTTCACATAATGGCCAGACTACTGCCTCTGCACACTATTCAACCTCCTGTCAACATGGTAAAAAGTAGTGGGCACACACCCTCTGCTACATCCACCCAGACACACGATCATGTGATCTATGTTTTTGTTTTACATGTAATAAATCCATTTTGAGATATATGTTTGTTAGCGTAATTGTTGTGTTTTAGTTATTTAGTTTTCAGTGTTTAAGCCTTAAAAACACATTAATAATTACTGAGTGCCACAAAGGAACAGCGAAATCCTACAAACAATACATTTTATACTTTTTTGGCATACGAAGATGTAGTGAATGTTGCTATTGTGTGTTTTAACTTTTTTATATATCGTCCACGTTTGTAGCTAATTAGCACATGCTGGATGTCCTGCAGGAGGATAGTTCTAATAAGATCTGACACATTGCTCTATGTCGAAATTAGTGTGGCCTGGTCATAAAGATTAAAATGGAGTAAACTAGTATTGATCATCCCAACCCTCTCCTGCTCTGGCCACTTCCTGCCTTGCCCACAGATGTCAGCAGAGAGCAGTGTGACACTGCAATCTGCTGACATCTGTGGGCAAGGCAGGAAGCGCCCAGAGCAGGAGAGGGTTGGGATGATCAATAATAGTTTACTACATTAATCTTTATGACCAGGCCACACTAATTTCGACATAGAGCAATGTGTCAGATCTTATTAGAACTATCCTCCTGCAGGACATCCAGCATGTGCTAATTAGCTACAAACGTGGACGATATATAAACATACACACAACCAACTACATAATGGTGCGTTTACACAGGCAGATTTCTGTGACCGATTTCGGAAGCCAAATCCAGGAGCACACTGTAGACAGGGAACAGGTGATAAAGTAAAGACTGAGATTTCTCAAGGTTTTAGATCCATTCCTGGCTTTGGCATCCAAAATCTCAACGATAAATGTGTGTCTGTAAACGCACCATAAGTAGACCACATCCATCCCTCCATCCACCTGACGCACCTGGGTAATGGGTGGAGGGATATATGTGGTGTGTTAATGGTGATTGGTAACAAGTGAGATGGGCTGTGTCCCTAGAAGATATCAGATCCTGTTACATATCCCAGACTAGAAAGTTCTACATATAGTGCGCACCCTGCTGGTCACTCCATAGGAAACACAAATGTTTGCCTCACATCAATGTTTCTGCACACTAGGTTGAAAGGACTATCCAATTCTGAACATTAGCAGGATCTGACCATGCTCGCTAATTCCTGGACATTAGTCGATCTAGTGAGGTTATGTGTATTTTAGAACACTACAACTATGTGGCCAGACACTACATGGTTGACATACATTGAAAAGGCAGACACATTGTTTAGGATTAAATAAATTAGAGATATTTTTTTTTTTTTTTTAAATAAATATCACAGAAATAAAATATAAGCAAATCAATATTCTAAATAAAAATAAAAGAGCTGACACTTCCCAGAGACAGGTGACACACATGCGGAAATACATCAGTCCTGTGGCCGTGGCTCATAACGGAGGCTGTGAAAGGGGCACGGGCACGGCGCCTTCAGGAGTCATGAAGTAGTCAGCAAAGAGGTTCCTGACCACTATCCCGCGGTTGAGTTGTCTCCCTTGGCCATAGTTGAGAGGGGCACTAAAAGCTGGCAGTGTCTCCACATCCACATCCGGGGTGGGGGCATAGTCCCGAAGGTAGTTGTGGAGAACACAGGCAGCTTTAATGACCATGTCAACTGTGCCCAAGTTCAACTGCAGGGCAGTGGTAAACACTCTCCACTGACTAGTCATGATTCCGAAGGCGCACTCCACGAAGTTACGTGCCCGGCTCAGCCTCCGGTTAAATACTCTCCCCCGTTCATCCAGCCCTCTCCGTGGGTAAGGGCGCAGCAGGTTGTTCAGTAAAGGGAAGGCTTGATCCCCTACCATGACAAATGGAGCGGGATGCGTGGTACCCGGAAGAGGAGTGGGAGGAGGTAGAGTCACGTGATCTAACAGTATGCGCCTCCCAAACTCTGATCTCAGTAGCGCCCGGGAGTCCCCAGTACTGCCATAGGAGCCGACGTCGATGGCAAGAAACGATACGTGGAATCAACAACCGCGATCAGGACCACAGAAAAAAAATTTTTATAATTGAAATACTGTGATCCTGATCGCGGTGGTTGCTTCACACGTATGTGCTTCCCATCAACCGCCCCTATACAGTTGGGGAAATTGGCCACAGACTGAAAGCCTGCTGCTGACCGCAACCAAATCTCCCGGGTCGGACTGGGCATCATGATGGGCTGCAAATGCTCCCAGATCACGCCGCACGTGCACCTCACAATTCCAGAGATGGTGGACTTACCAACCCGGAATTGGAGGTGCAACGATGCATAACTCTCCCCTGTCGCCAAGAATCTGGGGGGAAAAAAAAAAATTATTAAAAATGTTTTTTCTTTTTTTTTCTTTTTTCTTACATTTACATTAATACATGAACAAATTGTCAAACATCAACAAAAGCCGCTTCACCTTAACGTTATGAGCAGACGGGCCACAGGAGGGATGGATTTCTGCAGGTGGGTGTCCTGTCTCTGGAGATGTGAGCTCAAAATAGAAAGCAACTTATCAAAGGCCTCCATAGGCAGCCGCACAAAGGCCTGGAATTTATCTGGATGCCTGCAACAAATGAAGATATTTTTCATAAATATTACACACAAACACAGATCATAGGAACATGTCATAGGGAACATAATGCTGACATTTACATCAAACGTTGTAAGGCCCAAAAAAATAAAAAAAAATAAAAAAAAATATGGACTTTTTTTACAGAAATTCTGTTACAGTAAAGTTAAAATTATGATATTATCTTTACATATTAAACAGCATTTTGAAAAAAAATACCTACCGGCGCAAATCATCATACAGGCAACCAATGTGGCCACGGGTCTCCCTCCTTAAATTTATGGGGTGCACCCAATAGCGCCGTCCAACATGCTGACGGCGAGGCAGTTCGTTTTTTCGCCTCTGAGAATAAAAATATATAATAATCTTTTTTACTCATGTTAATTAGTCTGAAAGGTATTCAACTGGTGCATTTAAGGACCTTTTGTCAACAGTACTTAAGGGAGCTTGCTGAAAAACTAAATTAAAACAATGTTTACTGATTCTAATCCTAAACATTTAGTAACGCTATTTATAAAACAGTTGGATAAAGCTTGACATAAAAAAAAAATATATATATATAAATTATAACACTTACACACAAACGTAGATAATAATGGCGAAGGTTCCACAAGACACC